>NW_010240772.1:0-10816 GCF_000690775.1 Eurypyga helias | reverse complement strand
TGAACCCTGGTTTCACACCCGAGTGGTGCCAGAGAACTGCTCACACCTTGGCCCTCCTACCCCCTTTCTCACTGTCACCCTTGGATTTAGCTAATTACCTTTGATGCTCTTTTGGGGCTGATCCCACAAAGCTGAATCTGGGGATGTTTGGGCCGTTTTGAGCAGCAGCGAGCATCCCACGGGAGTGAATGCTGGGGACCTGGTCTGTGGGTGTGCGGTCTGGCCAGGGGTCTGCGGGGTCAGGGGAGGAGTTTTGTTGCTGTTTGTTTCCTGACACTAACGCCCGTTTTTTCCTGCGAAGCGGTGATCCCAGTCGGAACAGCAGGAACGATTCACTACCAGCTGGCCAGCCTCCCGTTTACCTCTGGCTTGTTCCTTGGGTTGGATTTAGACGTAAGTTAACGCTGGGCAGCAGGACCCTGTGAGCGTGGTGCCTTTCAGACGATCCACCTCATCCCGTGGGAGCAGTTGTCGTCTTCCAGTACAACCACAGGGATGAACTGAGCTAATGCCTTGTTCTGGAAATGCCAACTACGTATTCGCATCCCTGTCCAAACCACCACCAAGTGACTGTGTGCGCTTTTCTTTGAGCCCGCTTTTGCTCACGCCTGGCAGGGCTGGGACCGCCGGGCTGGCAGCACCCTCACCGCTCGTTTGCTCTTGGAGAGGAATCTCAAGGATGAACTAGAGCAGGGATTTGGGATTTGGACAATGTGTGTTAGGAGCTGAGGGTCTCAGTTACACGCTCTGGCCTTTATCAGCTCCTTTTGTCTGTTAAATCCAGAGGGAATTGCCCCGAGTCCGATGCCTTCCCTGAGCTGCTGGCGGGAGGAGAGCTGTCTCAGGGGGCACAGACCCCGCGCTCTCCATCTCGGGGATCTGGGCATGCCTCGCTGCTTTGGGGGATCAGCATAATGTCTGTGTCCCCCCTCTTTGCAGGGAGCGGTGAAGCAGGTGGGAGGCAGCATCATCCCCCACGACTCATCCCCCTCTGCTTTGCCTCCGCTGCTGGACAAGCTTCTGGTCTTGGGGCTTCGCCAGAGCTTTCTCAACGCGGTCCTGTCCCTCCTGATCCAGATTCCGCCGCAGACCTTCACCTGCACGCCCGAAGTCGTGAGTAGCAGCACCAGGATTGCGTGGGGGGTGGTGGTGAGGGACTCTGCCCTGGGAGCAGGCTGAGCGTGGCATTCGTCGCGTGCACGGCCTGGGCTGGCTCTCGGCACGCCGCAGTTTGGGGTCTGCCTGTGGTCGTTCAGCCCCGCTGCTGCCTCCTTCCAGCTCTTTTCAGAAAGCTGCAGTAGCATGAGCAACGACCAGCTGTTCTTGTTTCCGTATGGGCACCCCCGGGGTACCTGTTCAAACCCGCTGTGCACTGGTTATGCCACAGACCGGTCTCTAATCCATTGCAAGGAGCCTAAAAACGTCCCTGAGAAAAGCACCTTCGTGTAGGCAGTGCTGTTCTCTAGGCATATGCATTCTCTGTACCTCCCTGCTGTATTTCCTCTGGGAAATATTAGGGAACTACACACTGACACGTGGAAAGCCTTTGGGTTACATCTCACCTTAACGGCTGACCGGGGATCACCCGGGCAGCTGGGGAGCTGTGGAGGGCTCGGGGTGCTGCCCTGATGTAGGTCTGCATCTGGCTGAGCTGCCCAGGGCCGTGAGTGAGAGAGGGCGTGGGACTGGCCCCAGGAGTGGGAACAAGCTGGCTGGGAACAGGGAGAGCGGTGGCAGAGGGGTGTCCCGGCAGGACGGGTGTCACTGAAGTCGGTTGTAGCGCTCATCGGGGCTGCCCGCACTTGTGTTCCAACAGTTCTCCGGTGCCAGCCGTCTGCAAGAAGCCATCACGACCCTCGCTCTGGATGGGGTGAGTAACTTCTGGGGATGTCAGGGTCCGTATGAACCGTGCCAGGTCCTGGACGTGCCGGCGTGCTGCTGCTGAAGGTCTCCAGTCATCTGCTCCCCCCTCTTGGCCACGCTGAGCACGGCCGAGCTGTGCTGTCGTGTCCCGGGGTTGCCCGACCGGCTGGTGGGAGCAGGGGAAGGGACCGGGGGGTTGTGCCCAGCCCCTGGCAGCCTCTGCACGGTTCCCACTCTCCTGTGTGCCAGCTGTAGCCATCCCTCTCCCTAAGCAGGGAAACATCTCTCGCAGTCAGAAAGAGCTGACGAGTGTCTGGCATCTCCCATTTCTTGGGCACCCTCTTACAGCCACAGCCCCCCCGTGTCAACCTTGGCTTCCCCAGCCCCTTACTGCCCGCAGTGTGAGTGCCAACCCCTGCTGCCAGGCCTGTTTGCTCTGTACATTGGCCTTGAGTGACCTTTGGGGAGGCCCATGGGGCTGTGGGGTGCCCCCCAACGACCTGCCGGTCCCCTGCCTGGCCAGTGTGTGGGGTGCAGGCAGCCCCCTCCATGCATCCCTGATTCCCACAGTGCTCCAGCTGCCGTGGGATCGGTCCTCTGAGCATTAAGCTAATGTTGTCTGGGAACCCGCTCATCCTCCTGGAAGAAAACAAAGCCACCGTCGAGCTTTCGGTCATGATTCAGTTGTTCATTAACCGTTTAGAGGGACCCATCCTCAACCTCCTGCTGCTGAAGGCCGTAAGTGTGGGTGTAGAGACCTCAAACTGGGGGGTGTGGGGCCAGCCGAGGGACTGGCAGCTGGGATGGGGACGTCTCCAAGGGCTGATCCGCTCCCTGCCTGCTTGCAGGATCTGGGTCTGAACGTCCGGGTGTCCATCGCTGGAGGCAGGCTGGTGCTGGGGCTGTCGCTGGGCAGGTAAGCTGTGCCGCCCCGCTGCTCGCTCCGTGGGGGAACCTCTGGCTTTCCCAGGCTCAGGGGATGGGTTCATTATCTGGGAAGCAGTGGCCAGAGGAGAGCAGGACACCAGGAAGGGCTGCAGTTCACCAGGGATGCTCCGAGTGCTGTAACAGCGTGTCCTCGTGGCACGGCACGGCCGGAGCTGCCCAAACCACGTCGGGGGGGCGGGTGTTGCCCAAACGCGGCTGCGGCACAGCCAGGCTCTCTGACAGGCTGGTGACAGCTCTGCCCTCCGGCGCCGGCACTGGAGCCGCTGACTTGACGTGGGTTTCAGTGTCTGTAACCCAGACATTTCGTTTCTTGACTCTGAGAATTTCCTACCCGGCTGATGGCACGAGGTGGACAGGGATTGCTGACTTCCAGGAAACATTAAAGCAGCGGGAAAGTTTTCAGGGGGAAGGTCTGTGCCAGTCTGACGCCAGGGCGGAAGGGGGTCACCTGCAGAGCTGCGAGGCTGTCGGCTTGGCTCTCGCCCTGGGCAGTGGCTCGAAATACCTGGTACTGGAGGCGAGTGCTGAAGGAATAAAGGCGAGGGATGCTGTTAACGCCAGCCAAGGTATGATGAAAGAGTGGGAATCGTTTCTTCCAGTGTGAGGCTTGAGGATGTCAAGCTGTTTAGCTTGTCAAAGAGTTAGATTTAGAAGCAGCGTCGGCATCTTGTGTGCCACGGTACGGAGAATGGAAACGCACCAGAGGGCTCTTAATTCAATAGACAAAGGTAGAACGAGATTGAGTGGAAGTACAAAGGAGAAATTCCAAGTGGAAATAAAGCGTGCGTTTTAGCTATGGAGATGGCTGGGTGATGGCGGTGATAGATTAGGAGCCGGAGCAAATTCTCCGGAGCTCGTGCTCTTTACATCCCGCCTGGATGCTTTTTCTAGCAGCTCTGCTCTCAGCTCCGCAGGAGCCGAGTCCTTCCCTGAGGTGAATCTGCCTGGGCGCGGGGAGGGAAGGGGCAGCTGGGTGCTGCTGTGCCCCGCTGCAGTGCTGCTTCGTTTACAGGCCAACCAGAATTAGTGCTTTTACCTTCCTATTTGCTCTTCTCTCTTGCAAGCGTGGCAGTGCCTGCCTTTTCTTACGATGCCTTTACGGATGCCCCGACGGTGCCTCACAGGGGTCCCTGGCCCGTGGGCCGAGTAACGCCCACGGTGATGGCAGGGGTCTGACGCGCCGTTTGCTTTCCTTCCCCCGCAGCACTTCCCTCTCCTTGGAGTCTTCTGACGTTGGCATCAGCAACGTGAGTCTCTCGCACCCGTCCGGGCTTCGCTAGGTGGGCAGGGAGCGCTGGGCTCCGGGGAAGGAGGGGGACAGGCGGGCGACACTGGGCCGTGGCCTGGCTGTGATGGATTACGTCTGCCGAGGGTCGCGGTTGTTGCCTGCCCCGCTCTGTAGGTCGTGGCAATCCTTCTTTTGCTGCTTTTGTTGCATTTTGCACGATGCCAATGGAAAGCCTGAAGTCGGTTTGTTTATTCTCCCGGGCTTGGGCAAAGCTCACACGGAGCTCCGGCGCGAGTTTTACCTGGCGGAAGGTTTCCCAAGGGAAGCCCCACATACAAATTGAGGAAGAAAAGTAGATTTGCTTTAAAGAAAAGAGGGACAATTTGTGCTTTGGCTGTGCCGGCGGGAGGCGATTGCCAGTCCTGCGGACGGGCTGCCTTCCAGCCCTGGGCTGCGTTTGCTGCTGCCGCGTGCCTGGCAGCGCCGCTCACGTGCTTCTTCCTTCTCGGGTTCAGATCGCGAACTTGACGCCGCACTGCAGCAGTCTGCTGGCGGAGACGTTACTGCCCCTCATCAACGGTAAGGTGACCGGGGTGGCCGTACCGCTGGGCGTGCGCTGACTGCGGGGGGGACAGGGGTGTCACCCCCCGACTCTGTGTGAGGACCTGTCTGTACCCCGCAGGCGCTCTGGGCATCGGGATTCCTCTGCCCAACGTGCTGGGTATTCCCTTAATAAAGGTGGAGATCCAGATATTAGCGGTAAGTGCCTGGAAGGGCTCTTTCCTCCGGCAAGGCGCCGGCGCAAGTCACTGGGGCTGTTTCTAGCAGCTGGCTTCTGGGACAGGACCCCGGCAGTGTGGGTCGGGTGTCCCAGAGCTGCTCGTTTTAAGCCTTGGAAGGCTGGGAAGGGTTGCTCTGCCTGACCTCCGGCAGGTCAAATGCTGCCCGAGTGCTTCGTGCTCACGAGTATGAGCAAACCAGGTACACAATGAGCAGCATTCCCGCTTCCCCCTCCAGGCTGCCTCCTTGGAGAACTCCATGAGAGCAGCTCTGATGTGGGTCCAGGTCTTGAATTGCACCAAATCCCAGCCCTGTGCCCTCTGGAGATGTCCCAGAGGAGCTGGGATATTCCCCGACACTTCCCAGAGGGTGCCGTGCCCTCCTTGTTAGCCACGAGGAGTTTTGCAAGCGGGCTTTCTGTTCCTGCGCGTTGCTGACGAGCTGTTGTGAACCAGCATCCCTGGAAAGGAAGGTGGATGTGTCGCTCCTTCCCTTCTCCAGGGGCTGCTGGTGATTCTTGTGTGAGCTGGGAGCACAAGGCACGGGGCGGCCGTTCTGGGCAGCGAGAGAGGAAGAACGAGCAGCCAGGATGGAGCCCCGAGACCGGCACCGTCTACTCTTCTTTTCTAAATCTGGTTCAGGATCCCTGATAACGCCGCAGACACTTCGCAGTTAATTGGCTCGTGTGGGTGCCGAGATACTCGCATCAGCCCAAACCTGATAGGCAGCTCTGGGCACAAATATTTATATAGAGAAAGCGGCGTGATTTGGGGGTCGCAGCTACAGCCGCTTCATGGGGTGTGCTCTGGGACTGTTCATCTGTCCTTGGCATAATGAAAAGCAAACTTGCTGGATGTGGCTTTCGACGTAAGTGCCACCACCCGTGTGCCGAAGGGTGTGAGGTGCTGAGCGGGAGCCCAGGGACGTTTGTCACGGCACCCTTTAAATAAACATTCCTACTTTTTTAGTGCTTGGAATGAGGCTCTTGTTTCTGCTGCTTGTCAGGGAGAGTATCTGTCCTGCCTCCTGCGATGGGATCTGGTTCCTTTGTGACAAATGTTTTGGGTTTTGGTTTGAAAACCTCCTTCCGCTCAAACTTCCCAAGAAAAACACAGTTGGATATTCAGTGGCTGCTCCTGGCCAGGTAACCTACTGTCCAAATGCTAATCCACAAGCAGAAATTGGAATGAAAACAGATTCCCAAAGGTCATGAAGCATTTCCTAATAGAACATGAAGGGAAAACAACATTGCCAGGCAACGGAGAGGTTTGGTAACGCTGGACCACATGCATCTGCCTGCAGGAGTCCCCATCTGCTTAGGCTGACGCGAGTCAGACGGTCGCTGTGGCCCAGGGAGAAGAACTCGGGCGATTTTGATTGCAGAAAAGTGACCCTGGGTTATAAATAAATCCACCTGAGGTTTTAAATGGCCTCTCCAACGTCTGTTTTTCCCAGCCCCAGACATTATCACTAGTGCGTTGCTGCTGCCCCCAAAGCTGGTGGGGGTACGTCACTGCTAAAGCGGGGGTGATGGGCAGAAGTCTAACCCTGACCAGGGCAAAATCCTGCTCTGCATCGCTGTCTGAAGGGGACAGTGTCCGGCACCTGCCTGGCCAAGCGCTTGGTTGTGGCAGTGGTGTCCGGCTCCGCAGCGAGGTGTTGCTGAGGAATCCCTGAGCACGGCCGAGGTCCCGCCGGCTGTTCACCGGTGCCAAACCTGCTGTTGCGCAGCGTCACCGTGTGGGTGGCCTGTCTGGCATCACGGTTTTGGGTGGGTTGAGGTACATGGTAACGCTGAAGAGCAGTGGTGAGTCTGCTCTGGTTCTGAGCAGGGAGCTTCAGACCCCGCTGCTCGTGCTCCCTGCTGCCGGTTTGTCCGGGGTGTGGGCATTCGGGGGGGTTGTGTGGCCCCGGTACCTGGGGCAGGATGAGCAGCCCCACGGACCTGCACCTGCTTTGGGCGCTGTCGTGGTTTAACCTCGGCTAGTGATCAAGTACCACGCAGCAACATGCACAACACCCCCCCGCCCCCTCCGCTGCAGGAGAATCGGGGGGAAAGACAAGGGAGCTTGTGGATCGAGATGAGAACTATTTAATAATTGAATATAAATGAATATTGCAATGATGCTACTAATACTAACAATAATACTACTAGTAAGTAATTAAATAGAACGTATGATACAGTTCTCACCACCTGCTGACTGACACACAGCCAGGTCTGAAGCAGCGAGAGCCGGAGCCGGAGAGCGATCGCAGCAGTCGGAGTGACCCCACGAGCGACAGCACGACCGGGAAAGCCCCTGACCCCCCAGCTCCCTAACGAATGAGCCAGCCAAGCAGCTAACGACCCAGCTATGGAGCTGGCAAAGGAGTTAATGCCCCCAGCCTGCTCCCTGCTTCTCTCCTGAGCATGCCGTGCTATGGAATGAGATCCCACTTCGGGCAGTTCGGGTCAGTGTCCGAGTTGTGTGTCCCCCCCACTGCCTGGAGTGAGAAATTTGGGAATGCAGCAAGAGCCAGAAGCTGGGAAAGAGCCTGAGTTGGTGCCAGCACTGCCCAGCACAGCTCACGACCCCCTTGTCAGAGCCATTGTCAGGGCAAATCCCAACCAGCCCCAGACCAGCCCCTGTGAAGGCAATGAACTCCTTCCTGACTAAAGCAGCAGAGGCACCTCGGGGACACTGGGCTGATCGGGGCGCCTGAAGCACGTGAGCTCCACCTCACGCCCCCCTCTTGCCCGCAGGCTGGCCCAACGGGCTGTTGGTGCAAGGGTTTGTCCTGGTTCCTGAGCAAACACCTCCCGCGGTAAGTGAAGTTTAGCGCCTTCCTTGCTCGCTGCTGGCCGGCACCTCTGTGTGCATTCTGGTTTGCTGGAGGGGGTTAATTCTGCTGGCACGCTGAGGAGTCGTCTGGGATCTGCTGCTGTCCCGGGGGCCTGTTTGACGGGAGAAGGAAAAGGCAGTGGGAAGCGTGTACCTGGAGAGCTCGCTGTCCCGCAGAGCTGGGTGTGAGCCTGGGATTATGGAAAAGTGGAAAAGTCTTCCTGTGCATCTGGAAACGGCTTTTCCTCTGGGGCCTGGCCTCGATCCCGTTGTTTATCGTGCAGGGCTGAGCGGGAAGGAGCAGGGGATCCTTTTCAAAAGGACAGGGCAGCATCTCCCCAGCATAACCCGTCAGTTCTGCAACCGGTGAATCCAGTGCCCTGAATGCTGGTGGGTTCAGGAGTAAATCCAGAGCGGGAAACTGCAAGTCGGAATTCATAACAACTGGGACAATCCTGCCCACTGTGGAAAAACCTCTGAACAGTCATTTTCTAGAGCACAGGCACTCCGACACACGGGAAAATCTTTTTACAGGTGAGCATCAGGAGCTGGGTGTGCTTCCCGGGCTGGGTGCAGGACTGCGGGGTCCCCAGCCCTCGCTCCAGGAATGTCTTGGCAAAGCTTCATCCCTCAGCTGCTCTGCGGGGCTGGCGAAGGGGCTGGTCTCGGTGTTGCGGCATTTGAACCCTCTGGCTGCAATATTTGGGAAGGGAAGCGTGTGTCACCAGGCAGCTCTTCCCGTGGGATGCTGGGATACTGCCCAGGAAAACAGGGACTCTGTTTCTGCCAAGGATGCTAATATAATCACTTTTTTCAGCATTTCATTTCCAGGTGAACCCAAGGTGACACCATCATCCATCCCCTGTGGATGCAGCCGTGCGGGAGGGCTCAGGAAATTGGGTCCAGGAGGCAGCAGCAGAAGCCACTCCCCCCCCTCCAAGCTCGGCTGGTCCCAGGTAGGACGTGTGGGGCTGGGGGTCGGGGTGTGCAGCTCCCGTGCCCCCAACCCTGTGCTGGAGGTGCGGAGCCAATGCCGTAAAGCCTAAAGCCAGGATATGCCCTGGCCAATAAATACACCTTTTTACAACTGTAGCTTATTCCTTTTGGGAAACTGGTTTAAGATGTGTTAGTCAAAGACTAATGGTTGGAGCTCTACCAGGGAACTTTTATTAGGAGCAGCTCCTGCTGTTGCCAACTTCGGGCATTGAAATCATTAGTCAGGTCCCCACGCTGGACGTAGAAACCTTCAGGGTTTTCTGGTCCTTCTAATAATTCACCCTGGCTTGTTTTGTTTGCTTTTCTCTTTGAGTCCCTGAAACACGAGGGGCTGAAGTGCTTTTCGGCAGCTCCGGGGGCTAGAAAGGACGTGTGTGGCTGTTGCAAGCGGGAGCAGATGTGTGTGTGATTCGGATGGTTTCCCGGGCGGGCGTCACGTGCAGCATCGCCGCCGGAGAGCTCCGGCGAGAGCTGCACCGGCAGCGCGGAGGCTTTTCCATCGGCGCAGCGACGCGCTCGCCCGTCCGGAGCTGCCAACGGCCGTCGGGCGACTCGGGTGGTTTCGGGGTTCGGTTGCCATCCTGCCGTTCCATTCTGGGCACTCCAGTCTGTTGTGTCCCCCCCTCCCCCTTAGTTTCCTGAAGAACCTCTCGAGCGCGGAGGCACGGTTGGTCGGTAGGAAAGAGCATCCCGGTGCCGACACGTGCCCCTGCGTGGGCGTGTGGCCCCCCCCGTGCGATTAATTCTGCATTTTCTCTGCGAGGAGCTTTATCAGAAGCAGAGTTGTGAAATACAACCGCCTCCGAGCTTAAAATTAGAAACCATTGTGCACACTGATTTATTGTTTTTTTCCCCTTCTTTCTGACCCAGGGAAAACCACCAGCCGCAGTGTTCCCATAGTAACCCGGGAGGGGAGGGAAAGCAGATGAAGGATCTGTTGGTAGGGGCCTTGTTGTTCTGCAGCTGAGAGGCACGAGGCTGCTTTGCATCCCGATGAACTACAGGAATTTTCATGCTGCCTTAATTAAATGTGAGGCCTGGACATCTGTCCTGGTACCCGTTCTTAGCAAGACAAAATTCATCTGTCTTGAGGTGCAAATCGTTGAGGGGAAAAAAGTCAATAGTCAAACCAGAGGATGCAGCGTGAAAGAGAAACCTTTAATTAAAGCACGAAATCCACCCTCTCGGTGCCGCAGAAACACCGAGAGCGCGACTGAAGAGAAGGGTGGTAGTGCAGCTGTTATCCTAAATACGGGAAAGGGTTGTGTTGGCAAGGCAAAAAAAGATGATTTTCATCATTTCAAGCAGGGACAAAACACGAAGTGTCAGTTCAGAGTCAAAAGACCGATTTTGACCCTTTATTACCCTGGACTCCAGACGGCCCATGGTCCGTCCTCGCCTGGAGCTCGAGGTTGCAGGGGACCAAGACGTAGTCCTAGGCAAGGGAGGAACGAGGGCTGAGCCCGGGTGGCTCCCGTCCGCCCGCACGCGTTACCGCGGGCCAGCGGTCCCTCCGACACGGCTCTTGCCACGTCGGTGGGGCTGGAGAGGGACTGCGCCTATTTAAAGCGATGCAGCTTGGTTCTGCGGGTTGGCAGGGCTGGAGGAGCGGGCGCCGATTCATTCTGGCGTCGGGAGGTAAGCATTCCTCCCGGGTCCCCTTTAAATCAAACCGCAGGGAGCAATTTAAATGTTTCGGTTCTTACCTTGTGAATCAGGACACTGACATCCGTGTAGGTGAAGCTGGAGATGTGGGGCAGGAACACGCCTTCTCTCAGGACCACTAGGAAATAAATCAGAGGGAAAGTTGCCGGCTGGGTGCTGCCTCCATCCTCGCTGCGCGTCCTGCGTGGCGGCAGCGCCGCGGAACGCCCGGCTCCTCACCGTTTATCTGAGCCGGTACCTCCTCACGGATCCTGGGCAAAAACAGCTCCTCCAGCAAGGCAGCCTGCCAGAGGGAAATCCAGAGTCAGCCCGCTCGTGGCGTGACCCCAGAGCTGACGGAGAGGGGCAGGGACCAGGAGAGGGGTCCCAATGCTCACGGCACCTCTCCTCATCCCGCACAGACCTGCTCGCCCTTCCAGCGAGCACCCAAAGGGAACACTTCCCGGCTGATAACCGCTGCCTGGTTGGGTCAGGGCATCCCAGGCTGGGGCAGCTGTGGGTCAGCAGGCCGTGA
>NW_010240771.1:3353-4826 GCF_000690775.1 Eurypyga helias | reverse complement strand
GGGTGGTTGTCTCAGGGAGGCAACAATATAAGCTAAATTTGGTTCATGCTGATGATTGCTACTCTTAGAAGAAGAAGCAATTTGCCAATGGTTGACTCCGTCTCCAGGGGAGGTGTGCTGATATCATTCCTGGAGAGGGAAAACAATACAAGTCTCGGTGCGTTTTTTCTGGATGAGTTACCCCATAGTTGCTCAATTTTTTAACTTCTTGAAGTAAAGAAGAAGTCCCATTTTCCATTTGGAATATCTCTGTTCTGTGTCTACATGCAGTCGAGCTGAATAATAAAGGTCTTTGGTTTGTCAGGGGCAGTTGGAAATATATTGCAATAAGTGTCATGTTCTGCAAAAACTCCCATTCTGCTATAACAGGTCTGTAGTGGGGTTCTGGTCCCAGTGACTGCTATGTTTTTCATTCCTGTAGTAAGGTTTTAATTGCCTCTTCAGTTTTTGGGTTCAATTTCCATGGTTTTCCCTTTCATAAAAGTAAGTACAGTGAGCAAACCATGACAGAAAATCCAGGTACATATTTTCTCCAATATCCCAGAGTACCCATAAGATGTAGTAATTTTTTCTGAGATTGGGGCATCTGCAATTGTTCTACCTCCAACTACCTAAAATTTTTACTTCTTACCTTGATCCCTGATAATTTTCAGGTGGGATTTTAACAACTTCTTGGTGTAGTGCTTGCCATACTGTGGGTGCTGCTTCCCCATCTTTTCAGAGGAGGTCTCTCCAATTAAAATTTCATCTATACAACAGTACAGTTTCACATCCTGAGGAACTGAAACCATAAAAGTTTGGCAAGCACAGCTTGTGCTGTCGCAAATTATGTTTATATCCCTGTGGGAGTCTGTTAAAGGTGTATAGTAAACTTTCCCAAGTAAAACCACATTTCTCTTTATCTTTTTAAGGGGACTAGACTATAAATAACATATCTTGCATGTCTAGTGCTGCCATCCACTGGTGTGTGGCTGCTTTTTGAAGTGTGGCTGTTAACGTTGCATTATTAGGTACTGCAGCTGTTAGAGGGGCTGTATTAGCATTTAAGTGCCAGTAATGAATAATAGTAAATCATCATCTCCCGACCAGTTTTATGACTGGCTAAACTGGTGAATTATATAGGGAGTGTGTTCTGGAGATGGTTTGTCATTTTTCCAAGTATGTTATTACTTCAGAAATTCCATTTTGTGATGCAGTGCAAATCGGATACTGTGGAACCTTATTAATTATTCAGTAAGGAAGTGTGGTATCTGCCTGGAGCACAAGCACTGTAACCTCCCAGTTTGTGTCAGGGTTAGGGTTGATTTTTGAACCAAAGGACCACATACTGCCAACTGGTAGTGTACTGGTTACAGTCCATAGAATTTTGCTTCATTCCATAATACATCAAGCTGAGTGGTCCGTGTCTCTCCCAGATCCATGGCATTGAGAGCCAGCAAGGGCAGGATGACTGGAAGGTGTTTGGGGATTAGC
>NW_010240771.1:0-3254 GCF_000690775.1 Eurypyga helias | reverse complement strand
CTGCTGACAGAGCATTTTTTTGCCCAGCAGCATGGTCTTTGTTCACAACTCCTGACAGCTGATTAGCAGAAAAGTAGCATCTTTTGTCAGGGAAATTGCCCTGGGAAAGGGGGTTTGAAAGTTTTTTTTCTCCCTGCTCTCCATTCCAGGGCTTAGAGAGGGGTTTTTTTCCATACACTTTTGGGCTCAGGGTTTTGGATTTATTTTTGCCTTGCTGTTCTGGAACCTGGCTGTGTCGTTCGACAGATGGTAAGATCCTGTATCATTTGTTCTATTTTTCTGTTCTTTTAATTACATATTAGCAATAATATTTTTAGTAAATCCATACATTTCATTTATATAATTGAATAATTCTTATGTCAACTTTTATGACCCTCCCTTTTTTTCTTCCAACCCTTTCTAAATGGGAGGTGGGGGGGTGGGGTGAGGGTGTGTGTAGTGGTAGAGAGACTGGTGGTGCTTAATTGCTAGAAAGAGCTAAATCACTAAAGGTAGACACAAGTTTTGGCCATTCAAACCATGAAGTTTTGGGTTCCCAAACCCAATACTTTATGATCTGTAACTGCAAATGAAGGAGGCAGTTTTGCAAACAGCACTTGTTCCATTTACTCCAGTGATTTTAACTCTTTGCTGTCTGGGTTGTACACCCAGCTTGTTGGCATCCTTTTGGGTTACTAATTAAATTTGTGCTCCCATATTAATTCAGAATTGTATTAGTTGTTGTTACAGAACAACTGGAATTAGAATATATGGGCCATTATTATTCATCCACTGGTAGAATTCCACTTGTTGTATGGAATTGTCTTTCAGGCAGTATTTATCTTTTGATCTTGCATTTTGGGAAGGAAAATAGATATTATTCCATTTTGGAGCTGGTGCTGGTGTCTAGGTGGTGTATTTTCTCCCTGGTTGTGTCTTCAGAATACCTTAATTAGAGCCAGGATAATGCTGGTAGATTGTTTCTAATTGCAGATCTCAGAATGCCTGATGTTAATGCTTGATTACATAGTTCTCTCCACCTCTGAGTTCTGCACTGATGACCAATGGGTTCCCATTCCTGGGAACTTCTTTGGGGTGATTGTTTATGCTGTCTAACACTGTGACCTGTAACTGTGGTTTCATTAGATAGATCACAATATGTCATTTGTTGCCCATGATTTATGATGTCATGCATTAGAGAGACATACATGTATTAGCTCTTCTTCCTGATTGTCAGCAGCATGTCTTACGGCTAATAGGGCATTGAAGTCTGCATCTCTTCTAATTTCGTCTCATTTTACAATGAGATAAGGCTTGTGTACCGTGAGGGCTTCCTTAATGAATGGCTTTAGCATTTCATGATCTAAAGGTGCTGATATGGGGATGTGGTTTGGAACAGGTTCATGCATAGTCTGAATACAGGCAGCTTTTGTAACAACAGTGGAGAGCTCGTTTAAAGATTTAATGGATATTAATAGAGGGTGTACTATCCCTAGTATATGTATTCTGCCAGCCCATTATGCCACTCTACTTGTTATCAAGTGGGGATCATTTTGGTGTTTCAGGGCCAGAATTAAAAAAGACACCAGGACCCCAAAATCCATTGGCTTCATCACTGTTTAGTAAGATTTTATTTCCTCCAGTCAGACATACACACCATAAATAGTAAAATTCACTTTCACTTGTTTTATGGCCATAGCCTTCTTGTAAATTAGCAGGAATTGGATCAAACAGGGTCATGTTTTTGGTACGATCTCCTGATCCACCCTGATGCCCAGTGTTTTCTTTTGTTTTTATAATCAGTCCATCTTCATGGTAAGGGGTACTGTGACAGGTAAATGATCTCCCTTTCTTTGTCTTGACCCATGAGTTTTGACGTCTTACTTACTCCCCTTCTCCCTTGGTGTAGGGAGACTGAGATAGCAGCTGGGTGAGTGTCTGGCTCCTGGCCAAAGTTAACCCACTAAAGGACAAAGTCGGGACTGCTGTATCAAGTAGGGAGCTCGCCAGCACAAGAAAGAGCTTGACAGACAGGAGTGAGACCTGCAGAGGCAGTGGAGGGTTGGGACCTCGAGAAGTTTATGTACAAGGAGAGGCAGAAAGACCTGGGTTTCTGAGAAAGCTCTCAGAGCCAAACACTGGTGCAAGGAGAGTTGATATGATCTCAATCAATGAACCTTTCTCAAAATTTGTTGAGACAAGGACATGAGCACCTGATCTGGCTGGAGCTGTTTGAGAATGCACTTGGCTCAGGGACCAGCCCTGACAAGAGCTGTGGGACATGGTGTGTAATTAGTGTCAGTGTGAAACCTGTTTTCTTTTTACTAACAATGATGGGTGAGTTGGGTATCACTGAGCCCCAAAGGAGGTCAGAGGTGACTGTGAAGCAAAGGTCACCTCCTCAGGGCTGGGGTGTATGGCCAGAGACGGAAATGATGGAAATGGCCAGTGTGTGGGACTGGTGTGGGACTATTTCCTAGATCAGCTTCCCTAGGGTGCCCAGGAACATGACACCCACCAGAACCCTCTTGAATCTCTGTTGCCTTCCTTCCTTCATCCTGTTACCTGGGTCTGCACTGTGAGCACCCTGCTCTGTGGCCCCAACCTGCACACTCACACAGCTTAGCTCTACATAGCATTTTCCTCTCCTGAGTTCATTCCAGACCAGCCAATCACTCCCCAGCTCTCTCCATGCCCCCTAGCCCCATGGCATTGCTGCAGTGCTCTGGGCACTTAATTCTTTGCCTTTGGGTGGCTCTATCTTGGACACTCACTTTGTGGAACTCCATTCTCTTCCCACCCTAGGTGTATGCTGCCCATGGAGATCACCCAGGCTCTCCAATTGGCTTCAGATACCTCTCTTGAAGGACATCCCCCACAATGTCCCATGTTGGTAAGACCTGGGTATGTGAGCATTCACAATCTCCATTGTCAACATTGGCAATAGCAGGTGCATGCTAAATCCAACCTCCATCTCTAAGAGAGCACATGAAAATGAGCTTGTTGCACATGAACTCACAGAGTGAAGAGCTCTTTTGGGTTGCAATTCCTTGTATTTGTTCCTGAAACTGTTATGAAGGGAGGCTGAAACATAAGGCAGTGATCTGAGAAGATACCTTTATATAACTGAGATGCCAAGAGGGAGTCATGTCTGACTCCGTTAGACACATTTTTCTATGCCTTCACATGAGACATAGAAGATTCATGCTTCTGATAAAATGCAATCCAAATATTTGTTGAGGAATATAAGACTGTGCTGTGTTTAGTCAGGAAAG
>NW_010240770.1:43968-44438 GCF_000690775.1 Eurypyga helias | reverse complement strand
GATGGGATGGGATGGGATGGGAGCACTCTCTCGCTTCTCAGTTTTGAGCAGCAATTCCTGAAAGGAATTAAGCTGAAACTAGCGCATTCCTGTAAAAAACCCCTTTGTTTTGACATATCAGCATTTTTCCAAGAAACAACAAAAACAACAACAAAACCAACTTCTAACTCTCTCCACTTGGTTGGAAAAGTCCAGCCCAGTTCCTGCTCTGACCTTCCCTGCTCTATTCTGTGCCGGCCTGCCAGGACAGATGCCATAGGTGCTGGAGCACAGAGCAGGACCTTCATGGGCCACCAGTGCCTTGGGCCCTGCCGTGGCTGGACAGGCAGCAGCTTTCCAGCAACCCCAGGCAGGCACAGTGCTGCTGGGATGAGCCCATCCTTTGACAGGGGCAGGACTGGTCCAAGCACTCCCCTGCAGCACGTCTGTCCTCGAGAGGCTTTGCCTGAGGAGCTGGTCCTGCAGGGCCC
>NW_010240770.1:0-43929 GCF_000690775.1 Eurypyga helias | reverse complement strand
AAGCGCAGTTCTGCTCCGCACAGAGCAAACTGCACGTGCACCTTCCTCTCTGCCGGTCTGCACACTTGAGCAGAGCAGTGGCCTCGTCGTTTTGCTATTTACACCTTGCTGGGACCACCCCCTTCCTGCCTCTTCAACTCTCTTTTTCCTCTCCTCCCCTACTCCCTTTTTTTTACTCTCTCTGACTGCATTCCTGGAGCAAGGGATTTCTTTCCCTGTCTCAGGGCTTTATTTACATATGCGTATTTATTTACCCACAAAACAAGGATACTTGTGTAATGACTTTGGAAGAGGAAGGTGACACATATGAGCTCCTTTCCACGGAGCTGAAGCACAGACACAGGTGGCCAGAGGGCTGGAGCCCTGGCTGCCCCAGCTCCCCAGAGCTGCTGCCCCCCAGAACGGAGCAGGGAACCCGGGAGGGATGGCATCCCTTGGACACGCATCACCTAGCAACAAGTAAGCAATGACTAACACTTCCTTGGGTGTCAACCATACCATGTCACATATCTCTGTCCAAGGAAGTATAAAATCGGGAAGAGCAGGAATTGGAGAGAGAGAGAATGCGAGAGACATGAGCGTGAGTCAGCCCCTGGATAACCTTGAACACATTAACAGATGGCTGGGACCCAACGAACGGCGTTAGCAAAAGCCCCACCGTTCAATCAGCAATCCTTGTTTTCTGCTGGGGGAAAAAAAATACCGTTAAAAGGAAGCGGCAAGGCCGGGCGGAGGGGTGTCTGATTGCATGGCAAGGGGCGGCCGCTTCCAGCATCTGTCAGTGCATGGCTTTCTGGAATGTATATATATAAATACATGCAATGAAAAAGTCCCCAGTTCCACTGAAAGGAAATGATTTCCTCCTGAAGTGATTATGGGCACCATTATGCAAATAGTAGCCAGGCCAACAAAGCAGCCTCATAGGGAAAGGGGAAGGGAGCCAGGAAAAGCAGTTCTGGGATCTCCGGACAGTGGAGAGCAAGGCATTACCTGTGCAATGACCCAGGCAGTGAACAGTGGGGTGCTACCCACACGAGGGGCAGAGTCTGTGAAAGGAGCTATCATGGCACTTCTGATGGGTAAGAGTGATTTTCTTGACAGCGCTGGGAAAAAGAAGAGAGGAAAAACTGAAAGAAGAGAGAGAAGAGAAGAGAAGAGAAGAGAAGAGAAGAGAAGAGAAAACAGGAAAAACTATTTAAAAGGAAAAAAAAAGAAAATTTAAAAAAGGGAAGGAAAAGGAAGGGAAGGCAAGGGAAAAGGGAAAAGGAAAAAGGAAAGAAGGCAAAAAGAAGAAAGAGAAGAAAAAAGAAGGTCCCTGATCATTTAGGTACTTGAGCACAAGTGAAGGCCTCTGCAGAAGAGAAGAGAAGAGAAATGAGAAAGCAGGAAAAACTATTTAAAAGGAAAAAAAAAGAAATTTTAAAAAAAGGGAAGGAAAAGGAAGGGAAGGCAAGGGAAAAGGGAAAAGGGAAAAGGAAAAAGGAAAGAAAGCAAAAAGAAGAAAGAGAAGAAAAAAGAAGGTCCCTGATCATTTAGGTACTTGAGCACAAGTGAAGGCCTCTGCACTGCTCAGGCTCTCCTTAGACATATCCTCACGGGTGGTTTCAGAGCCAGGGAGGCACGAGCCAGCCAGGGCAGGGAGAAGCCCAGGGTCTGCACTGTGCAAGCCCAAGAGCTTTGATTCGGTCTGTGCTCTATGGGCCGGTCACCACGGCCGATCAGGGCTGCCCAGGTCTCGTCCTGGACACCACCGAGATTGCTGGAGCTGTGCCTGCCCTGCAGAGCTCGGCTGTGTTCCTTTCTTCTCTCCTTTGCAAGCATTTAGCGGTAGCAGATAAATAAACCGACATCAATCATCTGTGCATAGCAGCATGATCACCTTACGGGACTCATTTCCTCTCAAAATACACAAGTTTAATTTCTATTTAGCTTTCCTTAAATTTTAATGTCTACTTTTGACATAAATATTTTAGTGTTCGGGGAGGGACAAAGTGGGAACGGGTGATAGGAGATACCACAGGTCTTTCCCTCCTGCTGCAGAGCAGGAGCATCCACGCCTTCCCCCCTGCACAAGTGTCAGGTTCTGGGGCTTGGGAACATCCTGGACCTGCAGCCCGTCCTGAGGTCTGTCTGGTTTGTAAAACCAGTGCCAGGTGCTGGGGTGGGCTGGGAGCCCCTGAACCCCCCAGAATGTGCCCCATTTGAGGTGCTGCATCAGCAGCCACAGGACACATCCAAGTATGTAGTCCCCCCGAGCAGGACCCAGACCAGGGTAGGCAACTCCCTCTCTGTCAGTGCCATGAGCTTGCAGCAGGAGAGCCAACACAGGCTGGCTTTTCTTCAGCATTCAGCAAATCAGCTTGTCCCGTTACTTGTGCAAGAGTTTTAAAAAAGAATGACCTCCGACTGCAAAAAGTCAGCCAAAGTGCGAGTCTTGGGAAAACCTCCTCAGGCATGGCAGGGTTAAGGGGGCTCTGCCCGCACACAGCCCCCAGCAAGGCGGTTTGGCTTCATGGAAAGAGCCTGCCTGCAAGGTGGGGGTCCCCTGGCATCGCTCTGCCCCTCTACCCACTGCCAGCAGCCTTTTAGTGCCAGGGAGACGTGCTCAGGACAGTAGCATCCCTAAAATGAGCAGATGTGGGAGTCGTAACTCCTCCCCAGCCATCAGCAGTCCCAACCCCAGCCTGTGCCTCGACTGCCGTGTTTATGCAGAGCTCTGTAAACTCATCCCAGAGATTCCTGGGGCTTCAGTCAGATGGTTTCTATAGGTCAGCGACCGTTTATTTCCTTATGGAAATTCATGTTCTCTATAAGAAAACATACAGATTGCCAGAGAAGAATGGCTCCCGAGCTCCTTTCCCCTTCCCTTGATGGGTATGGGGTGGCATGGGTCTCCTACTGCTGGTGGTGGCAGAGGGGACTCTGGTCCCCCAGCCAGGTGGGTTTTCCTTGGCAGGCACAGCCCCTGTTCCTGTGGGATGCCCCAGCCAGGCTGCTGCATTGCTCCTGCTGTCAGCACGGGCAGAACGTGGCAGTGTCCCCTGGGGATTTCTGCATGGCTTAGGGCTCATTCCTTGGACTCTCCTGGTCCAGCAGTTCCATGAGGGAGAAGCATCACTCCAGCAGCCCCAGCTGGCCCAGCCTCGAGGAGTGGTTTGGAGCACCAGCCACCCCCGAGGCTCACCACGGCCGGCACTGTGATTGATTTGTGCACGCGCGCTTACACACAGCCCTGCCTCTCCATCATGCTGTACCACATGTGGTTATCAACAGTGCAAAACAGGTGCAGCGTGCTATCAAATCCATATGGTAACCGTTTAGTCTCACTTTGCTGCGGGATAAATTACAGCAGAAGGAGCAAGGCAAGAGAGTCAGACCCAGCCAGGGCTGCTGGTCTGGGGGTTCTGAAAATGAACCTTTTCCAGACCAAAAGTCACACCCTGATCTTCCACTGTTATTTCAAGGATGTTGTCTCCCTCAGCCCTGAGTGAAACACCACCCTCCATCCTCATGAAAAATGCCCTGAGGCCATTGCCCAGAAGGTCCATTCCTTACTGGAAGCTGCTTCTGGGCCGGTGACACCACACAGGCAGGCTCAGAAAGACAGGAAGCAGCATGATTTGTACATTTGTGCGACAGTGCAGACTGTTTCATATGCTTTTCAACCTGTTTTGGGTGTGAGGTCACTCCTGGAGGACTGGCCTGTAGTCTCCGTGGGGACTTCACAGATGCACAAAGCCCCATGGTGGGAAGAGGTGGGTTCCTCACATCAGCTGCAAGGTGATGTACCGTGATTTGTACCATGGCTTACCTGGGAAAAGATGATGAATCCTAAAGCACGTGGAGACCTCCAGCCAGATGCCATCAATCCCTCTGAAAGGAGAAACTCCCTTGCTGATGCTGCTGGAGTGAACGATGAACTGACCATTGCCCGAGTTGGTCACGGTTTGTAAATAAAGCACTCTGTCAAGAAGGCTGTTGAAACCAATGGACAGCGCCTGGCTCAACAGGTCAGGACAGATTATCCCTCTGAGCTATTAGCAAATTTACGGATGAGGCTTGTCTTAGCACAACTCACGCTGGACACCAGCGCAACAGCAAACATCGTCCATCCCACCAAACTGTCCTGACCCCTCTTGAAGAGCCACCAACATCCTGTTGTCCACATATTCCTTCCTTCTCTCTTCATATTATTCCAGAGTCACAGAATCATAATCATTTCTGTTGGAAAAGACCTTTAAGATCATCACGACCAACCATTAACGTAGCACTGCAAGGTCCACCACTAAACCATGTCCCTAAGCACCACGTCTACACATCCTTTAAATCCGTCCAGGGATGGTGACTCCTCCACCTCCCTGGGCAGCCCCGTCCAATGCCTGACAGCCCTTTCCGTGAAGAAATTCTTCCTAACATCCCATCTAAACCTCCCCTGGCACAACTTGAGGCTGTTTCCTCTTGTCCCATCACTTGTCACTTTGGAGCAGAGACCGACCTCCCCTCTCTGCATCCTCCTTTCAGGGAGTTGGAGGGAGCGATAAGGTCTCCCCTGAGCCTCCTCTTCTCCAGTCTGAACACCCCCAGCTCCCTCAGCTGCTCCTCACAGGACTTGTGCTCCAGACCCTTTCCTAGCTCCCTTGCCCTCCTCTGGACATGCTCCAGCACCGATAATGTCTTTATTTCCAGGCTGGTTCAGGCCTTTTTAACCCCTGGCCTCATGGGCTTACCTTCGCCTCAGAGGAGTTTATGAAGTAAGATACATACCCTTGCCCTTTTCAGCCCAGAGAAAGCTTCTCATGACATGACAGAAATCCAAGAAATCAACAACTCTGGATGTTTGTAATAAGTCTGAATCCTTCCTAAAGCCAGACACTCAGCACGAAGAGGGGTCAGTGATCCCCAAGCTCCTTCCCCTCTGCCTCCTGCCATCCGTCTCTGGGTGGATGATGGGAAGCAGATGAGGCACGCTTGGGACACCCAGCTGCTTCAAGGTATGTTCATGGTTTGTGTCTCTGGAGCAGGCACTGGGCTCCGGGCGCTCCTTGTGCAGGAGATGCAGACCTCCCACCCAGAGACCCCAGGACTGGTCACGCACCTCCTGCTTCCTCAGGTTCCTCTTCCCAGCTCTGGCCCATGTGGAGCCGCAGGCAGCAGCAGCAGTTGTGGGGAGCGAATCTCCACTGGTGCAAGATCCATCGCATGTGCACACGCGTGTGCACACGTGTGTGTATGTCCTGGCAGGCACACACGTGCTGTGCAGGCAGGGTTCAAGCGGTCTTGCTGACCTTCTTGGAAGCCTCTCTGAGCCAAGACCCTCCCCCGGTGTAAAGTAAGGGCTCAGTAATGGTGTTTAACCCTTCTGGGGGCTGCACCAGGCTGACGTATGGCACAAAAGGGCCCTTACGACTGTCAGGGAACCAGACCAGCAGATGCATCCGTCTTCCCTACTTCTCGCCTGAAGGTAAAATAAACACAGCTTCAAAAACACCCATGCAATGTCACTTCACTTGCTCCTGCAAATTCAGACTCTCACACTCTCCCTCTGTCACTCACACTTACTCCCTGTCTTCCCTGCCTTTGGCCTCACATCCCTATCCTGCTTCTTTGCTTCCCACCGCCTGTTCCCCACCTCTCCCCGGCGCGGCGGCAGCATCCCGCAGGGTGCGCGGGGGGGGCTGAGCCCCAGCTGGGGCGCGGAGAGGACGGAAACGCTGCGGGGCTGCCCCGGGAATCTGCTGCCAAGGCCCATAAATAAGGGAAACCCTGTTTGCTTTCTCCTTGTCCGGCCCTGTGCAAATATTTACTGCCCCCGTGACCCGTGGAGGCAGCGCAGGCAGCAGCGGAGGGGAAGCGGCGGCTCGGCAAGGGGTTGCTGGGGCGGGAAGCATCTTGCTCTGGGGATCTCCAGTCTGCACGACTGCAGCAATTAGCAGAGAGTATTCCGAATCCGTCAGATTATTTCCCAGCGAATTTGGGCTTTCACAGTGGTTTTCTAGGGTGCAGGGTGTGGAGAGGAACACCGGCATGCAGTCCCACACCATCCTCTCCCCAGCTCAGGGGATGTGTAGCCTTCGCAGCGCTCAGGCCGTGCTGGTGGAGTGCCTTAGCTCTCCAAGCAGCCCCAGGGTTGTACCGGTGAGCGATCCGCATCCCTCGTGCCACAGGCTGGGAGAAGGCTGTCAAACCGCTGCAATGCACGCGTAGAAGGAGATGTGCATGCGTCTGTCCGGGGAGGTGCCTCAGTTTTACCCAGGGCTCTGCACGTCTCATCGTCCCTTGCTCTCTCAGCCTGCATGTGTTTCTCCTTCGCTCAGTCACTCTGGGCACGTGTTTTCCCTCTTGCCCTGTTTTTTTGGCCAGTGCCCCGCTTTTTAATTGAAAGATAAGTCTGCACATCTGCTCAGATTCACAGCAGAGTGCAGCAGCCTGCAGCTTCACGCACCCACGGAGAGTAGTGCCAGCCCCCCAAACAGCAACAGGCACATCACCTCCAGCATCTCCCACCTTTTGGGATGGAAGGGGTGAGTGCGGAGCAGCAGGTTGGACGGGACAGCAGATCCCCGCTCCCCGGCCATCCCTCTGCGGTGGGTGTGTAGCTGCGGGGCGGTGGTGGAAGGGAAAGTGTTAACTGCCTCCCTCTGGCTTAGGAATGCTGCAATCAACTCGCCCAACTGGGATTTGCTGGTGGGAGGGCTGGGCCAGCTGCAGGCCCTGTATTTATTGCAGGGAGGGGGCTGATGGGTGGTTTGGCTGTAGGTCACTTTAGGGCTGTAGAGAGGTGTAGGACCAGGGTTGGTGTGAGCTGCTCTCTAGTGGGAGACCCTGGCCTTCTGCCCTGGCTGAAGGAGCTCTGTCTCATTTGCTTTACTTGTAGGTAAAGGTGTGCCTTTAGCTTGATTTTTCTGTTTAGCTCTGCAGCTGGATTTCTTGGTGGATGAGCAGGGCCTGGATACAGCTTTGGTGATGGATGGTACTGATGGAGGGGTAGAGATGTCTTGCCTCTCCTGGTAAGTCTGCCCTTGGCCTTTCTTTCTTCTGTCACGCTGCATTATCTGTGTCTCCCTGTAATCTTCCTACAAGGGTGTTGGGAATGTATGGAAATATGCAATGTCCTCCTTGCCCTTTCAGTGTCCCCAGTGCTGGCAAGCTTCACATCCAGCCAGACCTGTGGCTGAACAGATTCACTAACAGCTTTCTTTTGTAATATCTCAGCTTGGAGAAGTTAATTATCTCCAAATATTGAAAAGGGCAGATGGATTTTGTAGGATTTACTTGGCTGTGTAATTTTGGTGCCCCAGAGATGCTATTTGGTCTGGCTGCGATGAGTGACACATCATTGCACCCGGGCGCAAATGTCACTTGAGTATATTACTTCCTCCCTCTCCTGTTATTTGCCCACCAGGGAGAACTGTCTCTTCCAGGCTGGCCTGGCTGTGCTGAGACTGCTAATGCTCTTGCCCAGCCCTCTCTGCGCTGCTGGCCTGGCTATCTGAGGATATATCAGAGGTGGCTCTGCAAACTTCCACCCTGTGTTTAATAGCCAAAGCCTGGGACTGGAAGGCAGAGCTGCAGATCGAGTGCTTCTGGCTCAGGCTGATGTATAAATGCTAGGAAAAGCTTCTGAGCACATCCAGAGTGTGGATGCAATGAGAAGCTGAGGGGCTGAGGAGTCCTTGCTCCAGCTGGCTGGGAGATGGCCCTTCTCAGCCCCTCTTTCATCACTCCCCCTCCTCAAACCTCCTCTCAGGGGTTTTGGGGAAGTCTGTGCTAATGCTCTGGCAGAAAAATGAGGGGTGGGTGTGAAGGCTTGCTTTCCCTGGGGGGATTGTGTTCCTCCTCTCTGGATCTGGGGAGTGCTTGCTGCTGGAGATGGGCTGTGCTCTCCCCTCCCTGCCCAGCGTAGTGGTGCAGAACCCACTTGTTTGCCCAGCCTGGGTCACATTTAGGGACAGGGATTTTTTTGGGGCGATGCTCAGACCAGACGAAAATTCTCCTTTGTCTTTACGTCTCCTCCATCTCTCTGTGCTTTGTTTCAAGCAGTGCAAAGTTAAATGTGCCATTGCATTATCAGCATGTTCAGCCCAGAAACTAAATAGAGATGTTCCCAGTGAACTCACTTTAATCTCATTTTGTTTGCCAAGCAAAGCAATCTCCCCATGCAGTTATGGCTCTCAGAAGTTGTTGTGGTGGAGGTGACTGTTAAAAAGGAGACAGACACATGGATTTTTTCTTTTTGGCTTGGGTTTAATGCAGGAGGTTAGCTTGGAGGGACCTTTGCAACACTCCACTTCTGTTTATAGGCAGAGGTTGACTTTTGTGTTTGGGGGATCTGGGTCAAATAGCTCAAGGGCCTGTCTTCGAGGGTTTACCAATTGTTGGAGTTGATTGAATTGGACTGGGGAGGGCAGTGACCACAATGCTTCCCTCCTAGCCTCCAGCTGGTTTGACTTGCAATGCAAATGTTTTCTCCTGTCACCTCTTAATGATCCTTTTTCCCCTTGCGGGTGTATAATTTCCCCTAAAAGTCTCCAGTGAATGGTTTCCATCACAGTTATTTGTCCCTTTCTTTTTAAGTCTAGAGGCAACTTCAATAGAATTGCAGACCTGGCATGATTTGGGGTGGGAGTAGATTGAATTGCAGTATTTCATCTCTAGCTGTCAAGTGAGCCTGCATTACCTTCCATGGGGCTGACAGCGAGGAGACATCAAACCTGCTGGAATATATAAAGTGAGCTGACAAGTGGCCCAGTTTGCAGAGTGGAGCTTTTCCTCTGAAGCGTGTTCCGAGTGAGCAGCATTGCTCCCCAGGCCAGTGGAGAGGGGCCTGGGATGGAGGAGGAGAAAGGAATGCTTGGCTCGGTGGAGCCAAGGAGGAAGGGGAGAGCAAATGCTCTTCTAGGGGATTCTATTGGAAAGACATCATAGAGGAGGAGTTCATAAATCCACAGGGCTTCTCACGGCTGAGGCTCGATTCATCTGCACATCAAAGGTGACCAACAGCCCCTCGGTGAGGCTGCAGGAGTCAGGGGAAGAGGGGGTGGCTGAAGCACTGGGCCCCCATGCCTTCCCCAAAACACATGTGCCTTGAAACCCCTTGCAGGGTGTTTGTGGGTCTGGGGTTTTTTTTACCCCAAAACTGATCCCCTGCAGCCTGTGATGGGCAGTGTATACCTACATGTGCTTGGGAGACTACTCCATGCCCTGGGTGATGAATATGGGTGTCGGAGCTGGAAAACACCGCTGGCAGTGGTGGTTTATACAGTGCTCCCTTGCTGCCTGTGTGGAGATGCAAACCCAGCCTACTGGCTGCAGAGGCAGGGCTGGAGAAACCTCTGTGTCCCAGCGAGGGACAACAGTGACTGAGCTCTTGGGTCAGGTCTGCCTGCTCCTTAGCTGGGAAGCGAGGGGGCTGCAGGATCCTACCCCCTGGAACTGGGGGTTTGTGTACTGCCAGCTTAATTCAAAGGGAGATGTGGATTTATGGAGAATATGGGGCATGGCTGAGCAGGACACTGACCCTGGCCTGATGTCTCACTGTTCCCATATATATTACACTGAATAACTGAGCATCAGAGCTACTGTAAGTGCTATGTGGGCAGAGCTGAGGTACTGCAGACTTCCTAACTTAACATCAAAAAAATGCCAAGAAAACCCCTTTACATCACTTAAGACCCTAGAAGTGGTCAGTCTGAAGCTGTGTCTTGCTCAGCAGGGCCTGGGCTGTGCGAGGTGGGCTTTTCCTGGGGAAGCCCTTGTGCCTGCCAGCTCAGGGATCTGCTTTGCTGTCCTCAGTGTCTTCTTCCTGTGACAGGACCTGCCTGTAGTTCTGCTCCCACTGAAATGAGGTG
The DNA here is from genome assembly GCF_000690775.1 of Eurypyga helias. NCBI lineage: Eukaryota > Metazoa > Chordata > Aves > Eurypygiformes > Eurypygidae > Eurypyga > Eurypyga helias. The sequence continues at coordinate 34,081 of NW_010240770.1, read as the reverse complement.
GAATGGCTCGTCACTGATGGAGCCAGGCTCCTGCCTCCTCTCCTGTCTTGGGGACGGTGTCAGGCTTGTCGATAGGGAAGGGCAGCCTTGACAGGAGATAAAGCACGTGCCATGTTTATTGACTGCTGCTTCTGCTGGGGATCTAAACCTTTCCTCCCCAGGGAACTGTACTGCTGATTGATACTTAGGCAGCCTCTCGCTGTGCGTTTTTCTCCTCTCTGACAGTGTTTCTGGAGCAGGTGGTGTAGGCAGAGGAAGCTGCTTTTCCCCAACCTGGGCACAGAAATCCTTGCTGTGTTTCTGAGGTGAGGACCTTGTTTTCCCTGTGGAGGGAAGGGCAAAGTGGACTTGGTGCAGCAAGGTGTGGGCGCTGCAATGGGGACAGAGCCGCAGGGGCTGTGCAGCGTGTATTCAGCACAGTGCTGTGGGTTAGGCAGGTCCAGACATACTGTGATGCGTGTGCCAGGACTGGGTTTCTGGCAGCTCCAGCTTTTTAGGACCTAGACACATCAGGCTGGCAAAGGCCCTTCACTCCCATGGAAAATACAGCTCAGTTTTTGTGTGGCTAGATCTTAAGGGGACAGTTTTGGGGGTACAGCAGGCTTCAGAGCAGCTCCCATCTCACTTCCCTAATTCCCAGTGGGAAGAGCTAAGCAGGCGATGTGGCAGCTTTCCAGTGTCTCTGGTCTCCCTTTGGATCTCTCCCCTCATCCATCAGATGGACAGGAAGGTATTCTTGCTCCTGCCAGACCACTATGTCCTATAATCCTACTGGGGGTGCAAAGCAGGGTTTGAACCCAGGGCTTAAACAATTTTAGGTGTTAATGATGGTTTTTAAAACCTTTGAGCCTCAAGGGCTCCCAGAGAATTTGACAAAGTGCAGCCCTTCTGCAGGGCTCACCTTGTTGCCAAAATGCAGCCAGTCCTGGGGATGAAGTGACACAGGGATTAGTGCATGTGCTCTGGGATGGGAGGAAAACAGCTGTCTCAACGCAGAGCAAGCTGCTAGGGGAATACTGGGAAGGATCCACTTGAAATATCCCTGGTCAGAATGTGAAGAGCTTGTAAGTCCTTGAGGTGGTCCCTTCCATAGCACTGTAACCTGTAGAACACTGCTGGGGACCCCATGAGCCATCACTGGTATGATTTCTCCTGTTCTGGCCCCAGCCTTTGGGTACAAAGGTGTCTGGAGCCACCAGAGCTGCTGGAGTCCCTGGCAGGAGCTTAGTACATCTTCCAGTGGTTTTTCTCTTCTCTCTTAAACTTTCCTCAAGTAGAGAAAGCAGCACTGGAGAAGGCTCTATAAATCACCCTGCTTTATTGCCATGCACTGTTAAACTACCGCTGCATTTCACCCTGGAGATGGCTGCATTTCAGTGCAGGATGAATTGATTTCTGTATACCAAAGGTCAAGTCTTGAGCTTCTGACTTAGTTCTAACTTAGTCCGTACAAAGGCAAAATCCCCATTGAAGCAAGTGTTTGGATATCAGCTGCTCTATAAATAACACAGAACTAAGTGAAAACTAAGCCGGGCTCTGAAGCTTGCGAAGTGCGTGGGGATCCTTGGAAATGGATGGTCCTGGGGTAACTTCCGATTTTAGCAGCAAAGGAAAGAACAGAGGCTAGGATCACAAAGTGGGGAGTTTTTTTTCTTTATTTCAGCTCTTCTTCAGTCTGACTTCCTCTCTTTGACAAAAGAATCCCTGAGAAGTGCAGCCCTGCTCCGAGCTGTTTGGTCTCATCACCTCACAGGAGCTTTTTAGCGCTGGGAAGATTCAAACGGGAAAGGACTGCAGCAAGCAGATGAAATGTCTGGCATTCCCGCTGGCCCCTGCATTCCCTTGCTTTTTGTTTCACTGTATCCAGCTTTTTTTCCGAGTTTGGTTTGCTTTTCCCCAAGGGAGGCAGTTAGCTTAATGAGCTAGCCCTCCTCTGATTGTTTTCTGGAGATGCAGGCAGTGCCCCATCTCCACTGCTGGCCTCGCTGGGATCCTGCCAGATAAATCACACTGATTTAAAATTGATCGTTCTGGGATGTGGAAGAAAGTGGAGTGGGCGGATTTACCCCATTAGGGTGCATTGATCACCATTACTGCGTGTAATCAGGGTTAATCTCAGGATTAATTGGGGGGATTTGCTGATGGAAACGATCGGCAATTTGTGTTAGTTACTGCTCTATTCGCCTCTAATGGCTTAATCAGATTACAAATTAAAAGTGGCTTCTTTCAGAGAATCTCCCTCGGCTTTTTTTAGGAGCCAGAGCAAGAGGAGAGGCACATCCAGAGCATATGGTTTGCAACGCTGAGCTCAATTACCCAGACAGGAGGATGGATGGATGAGCCCCTCAGCACCCATGGGGAGCTAGGGTGGGGAGAGCACCCGAGGGCTGCATGGCTAGGGTGGCTGCAGCAGGCCCTAAGCACCTGCTTTGCCCTTGGAATTGTGAGTTGGGAACACAAAAAGTGCATATTCTTTAAGGATTTCTTTGGGTGAAAAGGGGAAAAAAACCCCAACCACCCTTAGTTTGACTTGTGCCTCATATGTGAAGCAGAGCTGGCAACAGCAGAAGTAGTGCTTGGGCCATTTGTTGTGGGAAAACATGTCAGGAGGGAGCAGGAAGAATTTAAACTCAGAGCAAACTATTAAAACAGTGATTCTGCAGCAAATAAATTAAGGCTGATGAGCTGAGACTGGTTAAACTAATGATAGAAAGGGGTCCTGTCCTGCAAAGATTCATCTAGCAGGAGCTGAGCTGAAAGCATCTGAACTCTATTAGTTTAGTAGATTATGAAGCCAGAAGGGTCTGCTCATGAGCATCTCTGCTGAAAAGATGCAGGAGAGGAGTCTTGCAGCAGCAGCAATCACCTGGGGATCCACCACCCACGGAACAGGCCATGACTGGGAGAAATTAGGAACTGTCAAGTCCAGCTCTCCTGTGAGAAGGCAAAAAAATATATATTTTATTTGGAAGCACACTCCCATCAATTTACCTCAACAGATGGGGCTGGTTATAAGTGGGAAGGGCTCAGTCTCACCTCACCCCTAATCTGTGCTGATATCGATTGAGTTTTTGATACATGACAGTCAGATATAAGTGCTGGAGATCTATTTATTCAGCTATTTATAAAGACATTAGCAAACCTGAAGGAAAAAAGGGAAGTGAATGTTTCAAGTGGCTGCTGACAAGCTAGAGCAGTTTAATAAATCACTCGTAATAAACGACTTTACGTGTGCTGAGAGATGCCACTGACTTCTTTAATAAGCCATTCATGATGAAACAGGCAACACTTAAAGAACAGAAATTCATTTGTGGGGCATGTTGATGTGTTCTGACTGTTCCCTGCTGTAAATTACTCGCCAGGTATGTCTGCGTTGGTGTGTGCTATCCAGACCGTGTATAAATCTGTTGGTAAGCCTGTAACTCATGGGGGGGGCATCTTTGCAAGGAGCTGCTCCTCATCAGTTAAGCGCTGAGCAGGATGGGGTAGCCCATTCCTCATTCCTGGCTAAGTCTCCCCTTTTTCCACAGTATCCTTTATCTCCCATCCAGCTAGCAAAGGGGAAGCCCTGTTCTAGGAAGCATATCAGGCAGCTGTGTAGTCTTGCCATTGCTCCAGCAAATACATCTCGGTTGGGATTAGGCGATGCTACTCCCTGCTTTTAGCAAACCCAGGGGAGGCAGCTGCTGCTTGTCATGTTTTCCAAGCCTTGCCAACGCAGCAGCTCAAGCTGTGGCAGGCCGTCGGATGCCAAAGGACCTACATTTGTGGAGGGAAGAGGTGAATACCCAGGATGGATTTAAAAGAGCACTAAAAGTGTGTTTAGATGAACAGGAGGAGGCTGGGGGACAGGTCTGTGAAGGTGCGGGTTACAGGTCTATCCGCAGAGCCAAGCAGCAGCTCGGGCACTGGAGTTTAAGGAGTTTGGGATGTGTTTCCTGGCTCTGCAATTCTGCAGGCAGCTGTGGGAGGTGAGCACTGCTATGGTGGGGCCACAGCATAACCGCCTGCCACATCAGGCAGACCAGGAGAAAGCTGCCTCTTTTTTTTTTTGGGTTGGCCTGTTGTATCCGGGGGGGGGGGGAAAGGCAATATCCCTTTTTTTTTTTTTTCCCTTTTCTGACTTGGTTTAGATTTGGGGATCTGCAGACTAGGCTTTGAAAGGGATATGCAGGCTTCGGGAAATGTCAGGCATTGTTCTGCCTATCCCAGAACATTCATATGAAAAGGTGAAAAAGCCCCACTGTTCAAATAGAGGCAAGACTGTCTGACCTGGCTCTGAGCGCTGCTTTTGTTGTTGTGCTCCTCGGGCTATGCGGTGTTTCAGGAAGGCTTTGCAAGAGATTGCAATACTATAATCTCCTGGTTCTAATGTACATTTCTTCAGAAGAGCAAACAAAAGGGAGGAGGTAGTTAGTGGCCATTCCTTATTTTTATTTGGATGCAAACTAAGGATGCCAGTGGCACAATACCACAGGATCTATGAAGACAGATATTTACCGGGTGAAAAAATAGGCAGTTCTAAAAAGAAAAAAAGACTATATTATGGATTTTTTTTTTCTCATCTACAGCCTGGCATATGGGGTGTACAAGAGGATGATACGTTTTTCTGCTCGAAGCGTTGGCTCTGAGGAGACTCGACTGTGTCTGAGCTGCTTTCCCCTGCCAGGTGCAATCCCTAAAACCCCTTGGCAAGAGTTAGTGGTGCTGCTCGGCTATTTGTTTTTTACTGTTTCTTTATTAAAAAGCTCCAGATACAGACAGGGCTGCTTTGTTCAGGGCTTTACTGTTGCCTCTGCTCGCCCTGTCTGATAAATGGATTGGCTAACGTTTAAACTGGGTGCTCCTGACTCCCCTTCTAGATCTGCACCCAGCCTGCTGCATGTCTACCCACATCCTGCTGCAAATAACCGACAACTCCATGGTTTTAATCTTTTAATCTATCTTGCAGTCAGCCAGGTAGCTTGCCACCACATGCTGGTTGCCTACTGCCAGCTTGTGCCTAAAGACTCCTTGCCATGCAATTAAGCAAACCCACAGCAGCATGTCTGGGGAGGCAGCTGGAGATGATTTGCCCTCAAGAAGAGGGTTTTTTGGATTTTGGGAAAATCCCCAAAACTGTCAGTGGAGTTTTCTCCTGTAAGTGGTTCCAAAGTTGCTCCCTGCAGCTTGAAGTATTGCTTATGTCAGGAGAGAGACTGAGGCTTTTCCAGGACAGCAGCTTGGTCTGTGCATCTTCATGTCCAAGACCACCCCTTCTGATGCTGCAAGATCCCTCTGAGCTCTTCAGGAGCTTCTCCACCTCTCCCCTTCTACCTTGCAGTGTTGTTGAAAGAAAAGGGTTAACAGACACAAAAACTCCAGGTTTTGCAACCTGATGGGCTCCTACAGTTGAGAATGGGAGAGGGATGGACCCAGGGAGGGGAGCTTGTCCCCAGGTTATCAGACCTTGATAGCACCAAATTGCTCTCAAACAATAAGACACATAGGAGTCTTGAATGAGAGGGAACATTTCTGCTTGCATATGTAAAGATAGGAGTAGCTGATGCTTCAATCACTGTGGTGGTTTCTTCTTCATTATTATTTGGTATATAAGACCTGGCTTATTTCTCAAAAGGTGTGCTAGCTTTGTGGAGTTACCACCTAGCACCCTTCTCTGTGCAGACATGCCACAAACACCTATCTTAACTGTGTGCATCGGCTTACTGCACACTGCGTGAAGAACCCAGATTTGGGACAACACCTGCAGCTTGAAGTATTGCTTATGTTGTGAGAGAGACTGAGGCTTTTCCAGGACAGCAGCTCGGTCTGTGCATCTTCATGTCCAAAACTGCTCCTCCTGGTGCTGCAAGATCCCCGGAGCTGTTCAAGAGCTTCACCACCTCTCTGCTTCTCTGCCTCACAGCAGACTTTTAGAAGGGGCATAGGTGGGCCAAGCTGTCTTTCCTCCTGCTGTGGCTTCTCTAGACGTAATGGATGGGGAAGAGCAGGACTGGGGGAGGCTCAGCACCACTCCTGCTGCCAGGGGATCATTTTCCTAGCCAAGGGAGCCCTCGGCCACTGCTGGGACAGAGGAGCTGTGCTGCCTGCCCGCTTAGTGGGTAAGCCACACATTTTTATGGTTGTGATTATCCCTTTTGGAGGAGGTTTAAGAGAAAGCACTCAGAAAACAGTTTTGGTGCTTGGCAAAGAGACTGAAGACCCCATCTGTTGCTTCTTACATTGTTAAGCTGCTCTCTGCTTCCCATGCCAGCCTGGTTTCTGTTAAATGGAGCCTCACCAGGTCATGAGAGCCAAGTGGCTCCTAAATTAGCTAAGACACTAATCAGGTCCCATTTGGATTAGTGCAGGGTGTCTACACCCTCACCCTCCCTGACATAAATTAAGCAGGTTTTATATCTTCAAGGCTTCTCTGGAATAGTGTCCTCTCTACCCTCCACCCCCTTCCTCGTTGCTGGTGACAAGTATACACAGCTTAATTGGTTGGCATGGGAAAGAGCTGACATTAATTGGCTGTGTTTGGCATGCAGGCTTCCCGGTTTGCAGTGCCTCCCAGGGATCTTATCAATCCCATCTCTGAGACCAGCAGCTCCTGAGCACGGCTGCCAGTTAGATGGGTTTTGATTCTTTGCTTCTGATGATTGAAATTTTGTTTGGCTTTTATGGTGCTTTGGCTGGGGAAAGAGCAGTTTTCACACCACAGCTGGCAACCCCTGCGGTGAACACAAGGTGGGAAGGGATCTGTGTGGGTTGGGTGGGAGAGGATGCCGTGCTCCTGTGACATCCTGGCTGAGAAAGGAGCATCAGGATCCCCTGGGATACAGGATGATGCTACTCCTGAAGAAGGTGGTGGGTGTAGACAGCCCAACCCCCCAACAGCCTTTGCAGATGGCTGAGATCCTTTCCACCTACATGTCTCTTGTCTGTGGCAGCTTGTGGTGAAGGCCAGGGGTGGCACAGCTGAACTGCCCCCCCCAGAGGGGAAGGTCCCTCTCCTTCCCTCCCCGAGCATCCCACTGCTCCTGCTCTGCAGGGTAGGGAGTGGGGGATCCACCTTCTGCCTTACAGCTCTGCCTGTGAGCCCTTCCTCAGTGTGTAGCCTGATTTCAGTTTAATCCATCCTGCATACTTAGATGTCTAGGGTTAGAAAGAGAGCTGTAAATTAACATTTTGGGAGCTGTGGGTTCGTATGTGTTTGGTTTCTGATAAGTTTCGATAGCCAGTTAACTTATTTTAAGGGACAAATTTTGTAGTCTTGGTGCTGATTGCTTTCACATCCCTCCCTTTACCTGATTAATTCCTAACCCATCTTCATAATCAACTGTGAAAGACAGCAGCTGTCCCTCCTCTCCAAACAATCTTTTCACTGTCAGGGAACAGCACTTGTGCTGGGCTGTACAGGAAGTTTCTGGTAGCTCTTAACTATAAAAAAATAATTTGATGCTTTTTTTATTACCTGGTTATGACTGCCTGCTCTCACTGTATTTACTTAATAGGGTCCTAAACGGCCATGCATTCCTCCCTGGTGCAATCAGTGATGCTGTATCAGTATTGGTGTCTGTGCTTAATGGTGTTTAAATAGCTTGAGTAGGATTGCAAAGCAAAATGCTAACCCAGCCCAGGACTCTGACAGCAGAACCCGGGGAGGGGAGCAGCTCGGGATGATGGGTTAATGTGGATTTGCTGTTGGGCATGGTTTTGCATTGCTTATTTCTATTGATTGCCTCTAAGAAGTGGTGGGGATTCTCTAATCCAAATGTGCAAAATCTTCCCTTCGAATTTTTAAAAAAATTGAACTTGTAATTTATTAAAATATTTTTTGCCTGACAAGGGAAAAAAATCAGCAGGAGGGAGAAAGAGGAGGTGGTCAGCCCAGCCTCCAGGTCTTCAAGCACTTATAATTCTACCTGTGTTTCTGATGGGCTGCTGCTCTGGACAAGCACCTTCCTGCCCAGGCATTTCTTCAGCCCTGGTCTTCTCTTTGTCTGCATCTTTGCCCATTAACGTCTAGTGAAGTGGTGGCAGCTTTGGAACAAAACCCTCGGCAGCCTAGAAGAGTGGAAGATAATTAGGCTTTTACACCTTTTCATAAAAGGGGCAGTTTGAGTGAAGAAAGGAGCTCTTGACTGCTCAGAAAAGCTGTGGCCTGATTTTACCCTTCCTTAGAAGCTCTGAAGGAGGTGGGTGCTAGAAATGCCCAGCCGGGAGCAAGGGTTCCCTTCAAGAGTTAACTTTGTTCTTACATGCCAAAGTCAAAGGAATGCAAGATTGGGCCCTGGCAGTGGAGATTTCCATGGGATTACAAGTGAATTTTCAGAGGGAATAGAGCATCCCTCCATAGATTGCAATGATAGTCTTACCTGATGCTATCTCCTTAAGTTATTTAGTCATCAAAACCCACCTCTACTGTCCGCAGCAGGACTGCTCTGGGCCAGAAGCACACCTGAAACCCTTCAGCTCCCTCCCAAACCTGCCTAGGTATGGAGGTTTCTTGCTAATGCTTGTACCAAAGCTCTTCAGCAAACCTCTTGGTATCCTCTCTCATGGGGCTTTCCCTGAGGAGATGTTATCTCAACAGAACTTCACTGTCAGGAAGTTTAACAATATTCAGCTTATGTTTTCTTTTATTAACATGATCCCCTTGCTCTTAGCCTGTAGCACAAGCCTCCTTCTGCAGTGTTTATGCACTCAAGCTATTTGCAGGATGCTGTCATCTCTCCCCTTAGCTGCTGCTTGCTTGAAGTAGGCAGATGCTGCTCTTAAAACATTTCTGACTGGATTCCTCCAGCCTCTAGATCATTATAGCCTCCCCTTAAACTCTTCTCGATGTTTCAATATCTTTTCTAGTAATTATATGCTTAAAGAGCATGCCATATTCCTCTGTTTTAATACACCCTCTCTAGCCCAGTATAAACACACAGCAACATGTATACAGAAAACAAACCAAAAGCCTAACTCGGAAAGCTTTCCACTCCATCCCCAATTATCTCTCTTAGGGAGCGAATGAGAGAGAGCACATGCTGCAAGTGACAGGCTCTCGGCTTCTCTTAGAGCACTGTTGGACTGTGTTCAACAGCTAATGGCAATGACGGAGGAAGGACATGTAGGATGGACTTGCCTTGCAGTCTCGGGTTTTGTGTGAGCAGCCTTTCTGGAGATGCAGTGTGGAATGAGAACTGACTTTCAAAGTAAAAGTTGAATTGTGCTGTAGGAACATCTACCGAATTAAAAATGTTCTCCCCAGCATCTCCCCATAATGCTGAGATTGCTGGCTGACAAGGCACTGCTGTTTCCCTGCACTGTAGTTGGAGGAAACTCTGGCATGAAGTTGGGCTGGAGAAGGCCAGATTTAGAAATTAAAGACTTGGAGCTCAAGGTGTTTCCCGATGAGAGCTGCTCTTCCTGCTGTGCCCTGTCACCAGCCGCGTGTCAGGGGGGACTTTTTGAATCATGATGGATAGCTGCTCTCTGGTTTGTGTAGCACTGGGTGACGGGGAGACTTGGTTTTGAAGACAGCCTATTTTCATTGTTTTAGCAGAAAAGGTAAGTGTCAGTGCTACTTGATCCTTGAGTCTGTGCAGGTCTATGAAGGTTGCACCTATTTGCTCACAGGCAGGACCAGTAAGTGCCAGTAAGGCCCTTTGCTGGCGTGGGAAGGAGCGCAGCAGCTTGCTGATGAGTCTTCTCCATCTGCTGGTTTTTGGAAGTGGGCTGTGCAGCCTGCATGGGGGCTGGTCTTCAGCAAGGTAACACTGTGTTTCACCCTGGGTTTCAGTTTCCTCTGAAACGTAACTTTTTGCCATTGACCTGAATCTTTGCTGATAAAGGGAGAGTGAGCTCACAAGAATACAACACTTCAGAAGGTAACTGGAGCCCCGACCCTTCCCTCGCATGCCCTGCCAGCAGGTCTGGTCCTGCTCCCATGGGGTCTGTGAGCCCAGCCAGTCAGGGATGGGTCTGGGGGTGCTTGCAGCCCTGCCCCTTTCCTGCAGTGGGAAATGGTTTTTCCAGGATGGCAATGCTGTAAGGACAGAGACCATCTCCAAAACCCCAGGGGATGCTCTGTGACTTTGCATCACTTCGGTTTTCCCAGCAAGAAAGGGAACTTGGGGTGATCCCTCCCTCCTTTGGCACACACAAACTGCTCTCGGCGGAGTTGTGCTATGAAAAAATCCTTCTTTTATATGGTATCCCTTCTTAATATAGTTTTTTAACCTATGCCCTAAATTACAATTTGATATAAAAGATGGATACTATCGGTTTCTATTATACTATTCATTTTTTCTATCAGATATTAGTTATTAAACAACACCGCTTTTGCAATCTACAGACATTATTGCAGATGAGTGACCAGGCCTGAGTGTTCCAAGTGTCTGGCTAATTAAAAATGAAAATGGTTCCCAACAGGAGAACTGAAGGCACGAGAGGAGAGCTAAACCAGAGGGCAGAGCAGCGATCACAGTGTGTGACTGCACTGACTTTGTCTGACACAAGAGAGGTCGATCTTTTTTTGCTCTTGCACATCTCTCCCTGTTGGAATAAGCAATACTTTCCCCTTTCACACTCATGTAGGGCCTGAGGTGCAGGGAATCAGGCTGCCAGGAGGTAGACAGAGGTTCTGCTGATTTGAGTAGAGTTGTTCACTTGACTTTGTAAGCAAGGTTTTAAGAGTGGCCTCTTTTTTTGGAAGATTCACACAGATCCAGGAGGGAAAAAAAAATTGAAACAGAGGGCAAATCTCTCCCTCAACTTATGCAATTAGGGAAATTTTTTTTCTGAGCCTTGGAAATGTGGGGCCATCTGTATTGGCTCCTGCAGGTCTCATTCCCCAGCTCCTGTGCTTAATTGCACTTCCATTGGCAACTAAGCAGTTGCTGCATGTGTTTCAAATGAACTCTCCACTTCAGGCTGGTTTTACTGATCACCTTTGTGTGATTGGCAATTAAAGCCCTTTTCAGCTGAGGGAGAATTATTGCCTGTTTTTCAGCTTCTGTCTCCCTCCTTTAGCTTGCTCTGCCTTTTGCATTTTCTGATATTCCCTTAGTTCCTTATCTATTGCAAAAGCATGGAGCCATTTGTCTATTCCCTGGAGAGAACCATGCCTTTTGGGAGGCCATCTGGGTTTTTCCTAACCAAACAGGACAGTCTCCAGTGTTGCAGCAGACCAGTTTTTTAGGTGCTTGTGTGGAATAAGGGAAGAAGTGAGCAAAAAAAAAAGAGATTGAGAGCAAAGGAGGGTGAATGTAGCCCAGTGGTAAATCCATCCCTGAAGCTGCGGTGCAACAGGAAATGATCTCTTAACACCGTGCACCTGCATCCATGGGAAGAGCATCCAAAAGGGGCCCAAGCCTGCGGCAGGGTCCGGAGGAATGGTGCTCATGAGTCCAACTGCAGGGTTTAAGACTCCTTGGCCAGCTTCACTCCTCGCTCAGCTTCTGGTTCCTGCCTCTTTGTGCCTTTGCCAGATGCGCTCTCCCTTTCCCTTATCCTACAGTAAATGAATCCAGTGCTGTTAAAGTATTGAGGTGGCAGCTCTGGAAGCTGGGGCCAGCTAAACACAGGATGCTGACAGCATCCGAGTGCCCTGCACAAAAACAGCGGTGCTTTTAATGCCCATTGCAAGGTTGGCACTTTGGAGAGAGAGATGCTAGGCTTTTAGCAACCAAATCTGGGCCAGAACCATCCAACCTGGGATCTCGCAGCTCTCCAGCTACCTCATGCCAAAGCTCCTCGTCAGAAAGAAATGCGTGCACAGATGAAAAAGTGCTTATCCAGAGCCTGGGATGGCTGCGCCCAGCCCTGGCGTGGAGCCTCCCCGGGCTTAACCCCACACAGCAACAGGGCGTAAGCGACTGAGACAGAGGAACATCAACAGGACCGAAACCAGAGCAGGAGAGAAATCTCCTGCTCAGCCAGGAATCCGGTCAGGCTGCTGGGAGGCGGGGTGGGTGTCAGCGTCGGTACTCTCATTAAAACCCGGATGAGGTTGACAGCGCGTCTGGCCGAGGTGCCTCCTGAAGCACAGGTCTTACCAGGTCTGCTGGCTCCTCCATTCAGGAGTGACACAAATTAAAGCATCCTTAAAGGTGAGGGTTTTCCCTGACCTTGGAGGATCTGACATGACTTGAAATTCCAGGAAGTTGCAAGTAAAATCACAGCAGAAAGTGATTCCCAGTAAAGCAGATGCACCAATTCAGACAAATACACCCCTTTCTAATCACAATTTTGGCAGGGAATTTGCTTTTTTGTTACATCAGAGGCAGCATCCGTATGAAGCAGTGCCTGATCTTTGCAGGGAAGCACACCTTGATCCCAGCACATCAAGTGCTTGAAGGATGCAACCCTTTGCAAACAAGTGTCCTGCCCCGTCTCAGCGCTGTAAGTACAAGGTCAGGTCAGTGTTCCCAAATTCGTTGCGCTCACCTCCCCACCCTACAGATGCGGAGGAAGAAAGGGGTCAGAGTGCCTTTGGCAGTGGAGATGTGAAGCTTGGAAAAACCTGGAAGAAATTGCCTGCAGCTGCTGCAGCAGCATGCTAAAACCCCAGTCATGACAGTACTTCATGGATTCTAGTGGGATGGGAGAGGTGTTTTCTCGAGGCTCGCTTCCCCGTGCCCCGTGGGGGTTATAACAAGGCGATTGTGGGATTTAAGTCCATGATGGTGGGATTAGGCGTTCCTCAGCTCAGACAGTTCCACATTCTTTCCACTCGGTGCTCTCCTTCCCCTGAAACTGGGCTCAGCTCCCTTCCAGTTACGGCACTGGAAGAGTTTACGGCACAGGCTCAGCCCAGCGTCCCTTCCTAGTGTATGTGCCTTGATTTAATGCTTTGATTTGAAAGTTATTTTTTACAATAAGAGAAATATGGTCCATGCCAAAAAAAGCAGTTTCATAAAATGCTGAACATGACTTGCATTCTGTAATTGCAAACCTGAGAGACTTGGAGTAATTGACATTTTGGATGTATTGCAGAGTATCGTATTTAATCTTGAAAAGCAGGTTCCAGGCAAAGGACGCAACAGCCAAGCCAAACTCAGACTCCTCGCCGGGTTCCTACAATAACTCATTTTTCAAATCCATTCAGCACAGTCCTGAACCTAAATGTTTACGTTTTTGATTTACTAAGATAACATTCCTGGGTCATCGAAACTGTTTGTCAGGGAAGGTCTCAAAGAGACAGCAGGAAGTAGTGAAGCAGGAATTAGTGATGCACTGGCTCAAGCCTCAGGGATGTGTGTGAGGGATGCTGGCACTTGCTAGTGCTTTATGGAGAATTGTGTCCATCTCCAGTGATCCGGGGGATGGCAGCTAGATCCTTGCCATCTCCCCGTAAGTCTTGATGTTGGTTTGGGTGATGCAGGGCATGTGCACACCCTGTTTCATAGAGGTGATGCTTGAAGCTAAATGTTGTAAGTGCATGAGGTGTAAGCGGTGTGGAGAGGTCTGCTCCGGCTCCTGTGTGATGGGTTCTGTGCTGCCAGGAGCTCCATTCACCAGTGTGTGAAATTGCATAAATGTGGGACCGGACGCAAATCCCATTTCACAGAAGTGTGACTCAGTGCATGTGTATTTTTGTCGGTGCATGACTTCAGTGCATGTGTAATTTTATAAATGTGTGGGATGCGACTGATGCTTGGTAAGTGCGTCTGAAGCGGGAGAAGCGCTGCGGAAGCAAGCCAAACTTTCCAGCTAACCCAAGGGTTCTCCTTTTCCTTTGTCTACGAGTGCGGCTTCTGTAAAGTATCTGTGCCACATTATCGTGGTTTACAGCCTGGCTATAAACATTTGCTTCTGTTTGAAATACAACAAATATAAGTGGAAATCTGCTCTCTGCTTTATGTGTCCTGGTAAAAGATTCCAGTTGAAGTTTTTAAAAAGTCCAGCCCTCTTCTTGCAAACAGAGTGTTTACATTGCCACAGATTTCAGCAGAGCGAATACTAATTTACAATGGTGCAAATGAAAAGAAAGCAGAAAACCCAGGAATGTAAGAGGAATTATACACCCCTGACCGTGGAAATGAAGACGCAGCCCTGGCACCACAACTTTTAAGCGTCAGTGGAGCTGCATTTGTATCGGGCCAAGTTTTGAGCTGGTGACTCACGCTGCATAGGGCCAGATGTTTGAAGTAGTCTTCCTAAAGGTCTCCTAGCAGGGCTCCTGGGATTATGAGTTACTTCACATGAGTGCAGCTAGCAGTGTCGTGGCTGGCTTGTTGGCTAAATTTGTTATAGCTGCTCCCAGGATTCAGCCAGGATTAGGACCATGTTGAATTCTGTGCTATATGCACGTGCTGGAAGTACTGCCCCTTACCTAGGAAGGTGTGGGGGGAAGGAGCTTCCCTTTCCCTCTTCTGGGGTGAGTTTTCCAGCAGGGCTGCCAGCTCTATTTGGGGATGATTTGGGGGTCAAGACTGGGATCGATTGGGAAGGGGTTATTATTTGCCCAGCTGCACATCTTTATTCATAAACGTGCCCATTGTTCTTAACATTTTGCATATTTCATTGTGAGAAATGGGGTGGGGAGAGGGGGAAGCAATCGCTGTGTCTCTGGGAGTTCGGCTTCTCTTTTATTTTAGCGGTGGCAGGCTGCAGCAGGAGCCTGTGGCTGTCAGGATGCTCACATCTGTTCCTGGTTTGTGGACAATGGAGCACCATCCACTCGCTGCACATGGACGATCTGTGACAACTTGACAGCCTGCCCAGGAATTCAGTCCGAATGCTTACTATCCAAAGCTGATCCAATGTTAGAACAGGGGTGGAAATTATTTCAAAGGGAGGGAAATAAAAGAAAAGTTTTCCCATTTTGGCACTTGTGATGAGTGGTGGCATTAGATCCTCCCTTCATCTGGCGAGAGGGGTGTTTGGGAGTGGGAGCAGCAGGAGCTGGTGTGCTTCAAAGTGGGGCAGGGTGCTGGTCTCGGTTGTTTCCCTGTCCTCCGCTCCTCTCTGCTCTGGAGAGACAGGAGCAGACACAGCACTGTGGGCAGCTCTGCTGAGCCCTGCTCCCTGCCTGTGTGCTTCCTGGGGCTGAGGAGGGAGCAAGGAGACCTCTCCCTTTCTGCTTTCTGGGGTCCTGGTTCAGGTACCCTGGGGTCCTGCTGTGGGAGAGATGTGGGCAGGAGTGGCTTTACCATCTCCAGCTCATTCTGGAAGGCAATATCTGTTCCTGCTCTTAACTATCTTGCAGGACAAAGTTCTCCATCTAGCCCAGATGACAATTGTACGCAAGAGCACTGGGGCATGGCGTGCTCTGTGCACCAAGGCAGCAGGTGACAGGCTCCTGAAATGGGTCTGTGAGCCTTCAACCCCTCCTTTGGCTTGGGACATCTGCCTGGTCTGCACCATGCACTGCTCGCCCCCTTGCAAGGACAGCAGCAGCCTGGAGAAGGGGAATGCCTGGATGAGAAGATGGCATCTCTCCCCCTTAAACGTGCTCTGGGGCTGCCCTCCTGCTCCACGGCATGTGCGCTGCATCGTTTCGCATCCTTCGGTGCAGCAAATGGGTGAAAGTAGGTCTGAGCAAGTCTGACAAAATGCAAGGGACCTAAATTACATTACCTTGCACACCAGCTCTGAATCTGACCTTGGGGATTAATTAGATAAACAACCATCTTGTACAGTACCTTATATAAATGTACAAGCAAGGCACCATTAAGGATTACGTTGTCACTAACCTAAGCCCTTAGTGATTTAATTAGATGATTAGAGGGTGCTTGGGAATGCTCTCATAGTAACCAGAGATATTAACACCATTTGTATTTATATTTAATGGCATTGCAGAAGGGATTTTAATTATTCTGAGTCTTGCTTGTCTTTAAACTTCCGAAGAGGAAATTCTCTCCTGACCTTAGCAGAGTCTCGCAGGTGCTGTCACAAATATCGTGTTGGGCAGGTCTCAGGGCCAAAACCCTTTTCCATTGTAAACCCACGTAGCTCCTTGGCAGGTGGTTTATTCATTGAGATGCCAATCCCATGGGTAACTGTGGGAAGAGCAGGGACCAGCCCTGGGCTTGCTGGCATCCGAGCAGCAGTAAGTAACGAAGACTGTCCCCCGAGGTAATGACTGCATGGACAGAAAGGTTTGTGCGATGGTGCTTAGGATGGTAAAATCAATGGTAAGTTCAATAACCGTATGAGTAAGAGTGATCAGCGTGTTCTCTGCTCCTCGGCATGCTGTAAAAGAGCAGGATGTTTATTGGCATGGCAAGCGAGGTGTTCGATAGCCTCCGACGGGTAAAACAAACCCCGTCCTCGCTCGGGTCCTCTGTAGCATCCAAATCACTGGTGGCTGTGCAGCAGCTTAGTAATACCAAATAAAATCTGGTGACTAGGGAGAACCTTCAGCTCACATCAGCTGCAACCTAATTTAGGATATGAACCGGAATCCCTGCAGGAGGAAAGTCTTTGTCTCAGCACCGGGTAAACTCAGCCTCTTCTTCATCAATACCAGCCAAGCGCCCTTTCTTCCTGCTTTCCTAAAGATGCCGTTCTTGCAATCTCTCTGCCAATAATTGTATTTTCACTGTATTACAGCCCCAGTAATACAATTAAGCCTAAATAATATAGATGAAGTGGAGAGTAATGTGATTTGCTAACTAATGTTTGAGTAGATTTTTTTTTTTTCCTGTTTTCATGAATCTGCAGTTGACTAAACCCACAACCATTCCTCCACTCCCTGTCCTTTAGCGAAATGTGGATACAGAGGAATGATTCACCAGATGGATGGATTCAGACTTCCAAAAACCAAGAGGATGTTTGCTTCGGTTTTAGATGTGGAAGGGGTGGGATCCTCTTGGGAACTCTGTATGAGGCAGCGAATGGGATGTCCTCAGATAATCAAAGACAATGAGGAAAAGTGGGGTCAATGATCCGTTCAGTGAAAGCATAAGGCAAATAATATGTTAAGCAGTTCCAGAAAGTGGTAATTTGACAACAGTCTGCTGCAGTGAGCCATCTGGCCAGAGGAGCGAGTGGGAATGCCAGTCGGTAAGCTGGGTGCCCCTGGGATGGAGGTGAGCTGCTGGAGGCTTCAGGCATGGCTTGTCCTCCCCACGGGGCCTCACTCCACAGATATGCACACAGCCAAGGCATCTGAATCAAATGGAAGAGAGGCCCTTGCTAGCCTCTAAATGTATTTAAAAAAATCATCTTTGGAGCCTAGAGTAGATGTTCACGTGTGACCTGGTTTTCCAGGAGCTGATTAACTGGATATGGACTTGGTGAGCTGATACAGAGGGATATTGCACATAGTTATTCAGGGTCAGGACTTTGGCATGCTATGTTACTCTCTCTTTCCATTTGCAAAGCGCAAAAATCTGAGAGTGAAGCTCAAAAAACCTGTGTAAATAAGAAATAAGAAAGGAAAAATAAAACTGTGGTGAGCAGCTTCCTCTCATGTGCTTCGCTCTGCCTTTTTTAGGCAAATCTGCTGCTCACCCTCACAACCTCCAAGCTCTCCCTAAGCCCGAGTGTCCCAGCAAGCCAGGAGAACCAGTTTGTGCTTAGCTACCACCTGGGGATGATCCAATTTCCATGGCACGGGGGATCCCTTTATAAAAGCCATCTGCAGCAGTGTCCTGGCTATGCCAATGTGTAGCAGTGCTCTGGAGAGGGCTGCAGTGAAATGTTTTGCAAATCCTTTTTATTCCTTGTTTACTAAAAGTTGCTAAGGTTTGGTTTTGAATTACAAACCAACAGTATGTGGCCTTGGGAGGATGCATGAAGCTCAGAGCCCTGTCTGCTCTGAGTAGTGACTTGATAGCCTATTTGCTTGGGAGGATAATGCTGGTCCAGACCAGGTCCTCCTGCGCAGACAAGCTTCAGGCAGCAGCAAGCAGAGGCAGGGAGGGAGCTTAGCACCAATCAGTGGTTAGGTGATGGCAGGGGAAATGCCAGGATGCTTTATTCAAAGTAGATGTGTTCTCCAGGCTGCCAGACAAGGAAGGAAATTGGAAAAAATCATCTCCTTTATGTGGCTTTTGGTCCTTGTTGCAAGGAGTGAGGCTAGGATTAACTGTCCTGTTGGAAAATGGCCATGGAGCAGCCCCTTGCAGGGTGCCTGAGCTCTCCTACTAGGGGGCCTGGATGGAGCCAGCAGCCTGTGGGCAGGGAAGCAGGAGGGGGAGACGGACTTGGGAGTGCGTTCCAGTGCTCCCAGTGTCCCTGTCTGGGCTGTTGTGTGGGCAGGCAGGGCTTCCTCTGCCAAACCTGCTTTTCCATGTCCTCTTGCCTTCCAGACCTCAAACAGACCCTGAGCTTTGTGGGTCTCAGCTGCAAAATCGGCTGCAGCTCCTCTGCTTAAGAGGGCACAGGCAATCCTGAAGTCTCCAAGCCCTGGGTGCTCTGCCAGGGTACTGGCCCGTGGCCTTCTGCCATGGTGATGTTGTCCCCATGTCTAGGTCACCCCACTGGAGAGGAAACCCCAGGCTCTGTAGAGGCACGGCTCAGGGGTGAGCGCGTTTCCAAAGGAGATGGATGCAGCCACCTTGCTCAGGACAGGAAAGCTCAGCTGTGCATGGGTGGGAGGTGTGGAAGCAGCCTCAGAGGCAATGGAAGGGCTCTAGCCCGTGTTGTTCACCGGTGTAGGTGCACATGAGGGTGGTGATGTCCAGAAGAACATCTGCTTGGGATTCAAACTTGAGCTGAGGGCTCTTTTGTCTCTTATTCTACGCTAAAAAATGATGCGTTTCCTCTCATCCTACCCTAACTGTGAAATGCCCCATAGCAGCATGGGAACGGGGGAATGAATTTCAAGCTGAAGGTGGGATGGGGAGGAACAGCAGCATGCCTGTTCCCGCCTGAGGTGGAGAGAGCACTGGCCATCGCAGCAAAGATGGAGGGTGTCTGATACACGGCTTGGATGATGGATGGTGAAGAGAACGAGGAGGCAGGAGGAAAGGCTTGGCTAGTGAAATGAACAGCTCATGTACTCAGCCGATGGTGCCAAGGCACAGAACTCCTGGTTTGCACTTGGCATCAGAGGCCAGCACTGGGAACTTGAGCTACCGCGGAGCAAACCCAACTGTTGATCATGATGGAGCCCTCAAGGTGCGTCTCGCCCGAATGACACACGGGGAGCACGAGGTGAGTAAGGGTGCTGGCTGACAAAAAGTCCATCCGAGCAAATGCTGGTTCTGCTAAACGCGCTTCAGCGATTCTGTGTTTGAGGCTGTTACGTGGGAGCTTGGAGAATGTGATCTCATTACAAACATCGACCTAAATGATTGCGCTGGGATCACAGCTCTGCAGTATGGAGGCAGAAACTGGCTGCTTTTATTTACGCATGTGCTGATATTAATTCTTTCTTCTCCCTCCAGGCTGGAGCTGCTCTTTCCTTCCCAGCAGTTGCTCTTGGTGTTCTGAAGTTGGCTGGTGGCCTGAGGTCTCGGCTGTCCACCACAAGTCTCACTTGCAGCGTCCCATGCCCCAACGCATCAGTGCCAGGGTTGGAATGTTTCTGAAGAAGCAGAGCCCTGGAGCCCCACAGCCTGGGGACCATGCACTAACAGCCTTGGGGACATCGGGAAACCTCACCAGCCAAATGCCACTGCTGTCCTGCATTTGTCCTTATGGTAAGCAGGTGAAGATGATGGGGGCTGTGGAAGAGTGCAATGGAGCAGGATGAGAGGGCTCTCCAAGGCTCAGCAATGTGGTTGTTGAAGGAGCTAGCATCCTCTGGTCCTCTCCTATGTGCAGAAGGTGTGGGTGACATGATGGCCAGAAGCCCACTTGGTTCCCCAGGCCTAGTAGCTTTTGTGCGGGGACTCCAGGCTACGCTGGAGAGGGAGTGTGGAGCTTTGTCCACGCTGCACTCCAGGCAAAGGGGCTGGAACAAGATTTGTCTTTCCCTGAAGCATTGTCCTCCAGCCAGGAATAAACTTCTCCCTCCATGGCAGCCTCTGTCCCTTCCATCTTTCTCTCGGCAGCTAAGTTGTTAATAAGCTTCCTTTTGCTATGATTCCCTCTAAATTACTATTTTAAAACAACTACAGATGTGCTAAATTGGCACAGCATAATAGGATGAGATGGAGAATAAAGGTTCCCCCAGTGGGCTGTCGCCAGCACAGGTAATTTATTACCTGGGTGGCTAATTATATGCTTCTCGGCTTTCTAGGGTGAAAACATCTTGATATTTCCTAGTTAAGGAGCTCTGACACAAGTGAAATGACCAGACATGTGAATAGGAAACATGGTGATTAAGTACCTGAGAGATGAAGAATGCAAAGGAAAAGGCATTCTGCAGCCAGAAAAAATGAACTGTGTGATTTCCCCCAGCACCTTGGGGGAGTGGGGAAGGGCTGGACCGCTCCTAACTCTGACCAATTCAGGCACTCTCTGCATGAAAACTGCAGCTAACTGAATTCCAAGCTGGGGAAAAAAAACCTCCTGTAAGTGAGAGAGAAGAAACTGTTTCATGTGTTCTGCATATATGCACTCGTGAGCTTCGAGGACTGGGGCTGATGGCAAGGAGAAAGCCCTGTAGTCCTCCCTTCTGCTCAGTGCTGGCTGCACCCCATCTCAACGTGCAGCCCCCCCAGATGGCTGCTGCTCCAGTCCACTGGGCAGCCAGGGGCTCCTCAGGATGAACAATTCCCTCGTGGCCACCATCCCTACCACAGTCCCAGGAGACCTTGGCCACCGGCAGCTCCTTGTGACCCTGCCATCTTGAGGAAACACCCACTTTCCACACTCGTGTGCCAAGAATTTTAGGTAAGAAACATATCCATTATCCTCTCATTTGTTGTTTGCTTGATGAAATGTAATGTTTGCTTAGTTAACGTGCTTGAGACAAGGTATCTTATAAAACACACAGTCTGTTGAACATGGCAAAATGGGCCGATTTTCACAGTACTTAAAAATCTATGGTGTGAGGCAAATCCCATCTAGAAGAAAGATGCCTTGCTGAACCACTTGTGTCAGCCCACGGCCGCCCCCCAGCCACTTCAGAGGAGCCAGGCGGTCCTGGCTTGTTTGTGGAGGATTTGTAACCAAAAGGTGAAATAAAACCTTGGCAGAGAGTTTCTGTCTTTCCCAGACAAGATGGGGTGGTTGGCGTGGGCAGGGCAGGAGCCAGCCCCTGGGGCCGGGTGGGTTGGGGGTTTGCTGTCTGCTGGGTGGCCTGTCCCTTGCATCGGCTTCGGAGGCTGCTCGTGGTGGTCTGACCAGGTCCCATGGCCAGCGGGAAGGGGCTGAGGTCTGCTCACCTTGGGCTTTGATCTTCCTGTGAGGCCACAACATCATCTCGCCTGAAATGAGGTCCAGACTTTGAGACCTTTGGATGCTGTTTTAGCACCCAAATCTTCACTGTCCAGCAAGAAGGATATATATACCTACTTTTACTCGAGTCGTTTCCCACCCCCTTTGCCAGCGCCCTTGCACAACACCCCAGCTCACTCAAGGAAACTACCCTGGGGTCTGCGCAGCCCCCAAAGGACAGGTACAGCAGAGGGGGACTGAAGTGCAAACCCCAGCATTGAGCTCTTCTCCTGTCTTTGTAACAGTGGCAGGGAACCCGATGACACCACCTGGGAAGGGTTCCCAACTTGTCCCTGGTTCTCTGTGGGGGTGGAGCAGCAATACCAGCTTTTTTTCTCGTGGTACCCTCTGTGTCACATGTTGCAGCAGGGAGAGAGAGGGCTGGGTGAAGCCTTGCTCTGGCCACAGCCAGGGGGATGGATGCAGCTGCAGTGGTGCCAGAGATGTGGGTCAGGCATGGAATCGGAAGGGTCTGGGTTGGAAAGGACCCTGAAAGGTCACCTAGTCCACCCACCCTGCAATGAGCAGGGATTGCTCAGTGCCCTGTACCACCTGACCCTGAATGTTTTCAGGAATGGGAATCACCCTGGGAATTCTAGGATGGAATCCCAATGACTGTCACCATGTCACCCTGGGACTCTGACCGAGCTTTTCCCAGCAATCCCTTGGTTTTGCCTGACCTGTGGGGCTGCTATGATTCATGGTTTGCCCTGCCCCGCAGCCCCTGAAGCAGGTGATGAAGGGGAGGTCTCTGGGAAGGCAGAGTGTTCGTGATAAAAGGGAGAACCAAAAAACAAGGTGTCTGCTGTATGAAAAGGACCTCGTTCTCACAGATGAAAGCGAGAGACACGTACATGTGTCTCTGGATTCCACAGCATCTCCCAAAGCTCTGGCTTTATGCTTCTTTATCCTTCAACTTCTTCCTTAATGAGAAATTAATTAGCCTTGTAGTTCCTGCCTGAGAACTTGTAAACATGCAGCAGTGGTGCTTGTCACTTCCCCCCCTCCAGCCCTGTCCCATCCCACCCCCCTTCCCCACGGTGTAGTCCAAGATATCTGACAAAAACACTCAAGAACAAAGCTGCCCAGCTAATTCAGGGAATTATCAGGAAGCCTGTAGCAGAGCTGAGATAATAGGCCTTAAATAGCAGCCTGATTGCGCTTCCTCCAGTGGCTTCGCACGTCTCCCTCCCACCCTGGGGCGAGCGGTGAGGGGCACCGGGATCCTCGGAGCTGGGACATGGCCAAGGTGGGAAGAGAGCACTGACTCTGGCAGCCCTCCTGGTGATGCTCCGTGGTGGAGAGCGGGCCAAGAGGTGCTCAGGGCCTCTCCCTGCCCTGGGACGCGGCTGATGGGGATGCTGGTGTGTGGGGGATAATGCTGCTGGCTCCCTTGCTTTGCATTTAGGGGGGGGAAAAAAAAGCAAACCCATGCTTGCTGGGGTGGCTCAGCAGGCATGTCCTTGCTGTGATGTCCTTCTGCCATCTGGGGTGTACAGAGATGGTAAAAGAGGTGGAAACCAGGCTGAGAGGGCTGAGCCCGGTAAATCACATTGTCTTAGGGCAGGCACCGGACGCGGGCTGTGGCTCCGAGGAGGGTGAAAAGTTATTTGTGACAGGACCTAATATTTTTCATAATGGAGGAGTTTAATTGGCAGGAAAATCATGTCATTAATTGTTGCAACCAAAGGGGCAGATTCAAAAGCCTGTAGACAAGGACTGCACCGAGGCTGCTGGGCAGCAGATCACGGGTGCTTGTGTGAACCCGAGCACGGGGCAGCGATGGGGCATGCTCCTGTTCACGCCGTGCCAGCGTGGACAGACGGGCTCCGTGAGCTGCCTGGTGCAGACCCTGGCCCAACAGACACTATAGATTTGGTTTACCCTAGCAAAACCTGCCTGTTCCACGCCGACATCTCTATTATGCCCCATTTACGGCACGGCTGGTGCTGTGTCGAGGGAATGCTTTGTAGCCTTCATGCTCAGAAGCCAAACTTTACTGCTGACACATTTTTTCCCCAGCGTGGTTAGTTAACAACACAGGAGTTTCCTACCCCCAAGGACAGGCTGTTTCCACAACGAAGAGGTACGGTAGCAAGGGAAATCTTCTGATGCAAATGTCAAACCTCTCTCCTCTGATGCTCGGATGATGGGACTAAAAGGACTACTGGTTTTCCTCATTTCCTCATGGAGGAAATATACTATTCCAAATATGACTTGTAGCTACTTCAAAAATGAGTCATTACTTTGTACATAAGCTAAACACTGGAGCATAATCATAAATAAATAAAACTGGCTTCATAAACTGGAAATGGAATATATCCCGTCCTTGTTTGCAGTGAACCATGATTCATACTGTTGCTTCCTAGTTTAGTTTTTATTTTAAATCAGGTTTTGAAGCCTTGTAGTGCTCAGTGCTCTGTTTAGCCATGCTGTAGTTTTGATTTGTCCTGTGGTATTGCTTGAGGAGCATTGTTTGCCTGCATGTTTGATATTAATAACAACCTCGATCCCCCCCATGCGCCTTCTTTTGCTGTGTCCTGGCGGTGCTGGCAGTGATGACAGACACAAAGGCGCTGGGCTGGAGGCATCCCTTGCCATAGTCTGTGCTGGAGGCTGCTGACCAGGTAGGTCACCTCCATCTCCACCCAAGGCTGCGAAAGCACTGCCCAGGGCAGGCGAGCAGGACCCATAGCTAAAATCCAGAGGGCACAGATCTGTGCTCATGCACAGCGCTTGGTACCACCTACTTATGTTCCCAAGCCCCTCTCTCTCCTGTTTCCCTGCAGGAGTGGGCAGACAAGCTCTGAGCTGGTTCAGGCACTTATCAAATCCTTTTTTCCTTCCTACCAGGACAATTTTCAGGCTGATCAGTTCCCCAGCTTTGACTCATAAGGGACACTGGGACAAGCAGTTGAGACCTCAGTGCCACCACGCTGGATATGAAGGAGATGGTAAGGAACAATCCCTGACTCTGGTGCCCAAAGCACTGTGGCTGGCTGCCCTGGTGCCTCCCCTACTGCTTTGCTTTAGGCATCCCCTCTAGAAGCATGGATTGCTTACATGCCCACCCTGACTGATCTGTCCTGAGAGCCAGGGGCTGGATGGATTCTGCAATTCAAGTCGGAGCTGGCTGAGGCTTGGAGACGGCTGAAAAGCATCATGTTTAGCACAGAGCCCATTGCCCACACAGCTGTCTTCCGTCCTTGCCCCGAAGCAGTGGTGACACTGCAGGGTGAGACCCAGCATGGCTCCTGGGACTCATGCTCTGGAGGAGCCCGGCAGCCGGCCCTGCTGCATTGTTACCGCTGGAGGAATCGGACTATTTTGGCTCTTAATCCTCCCCCACCCACCCCTGGCTCCTGGGTGTCTGGCCTTGGCTGCAGAGCTCTTGGTTAACAGCAGCTCTGGAAGGCTCGCTGGGTGAGGAGGTCAGCTCAGGCATCTGGGGTCACTTTAGGGTTACCCTGCTCTTCATTTAGGCTAGAAAAAGTGAGCCTGCCTCTCCCTTCCCCTGGGTCTGAGGAGGCAGGGGTGGGGAAGAGGGGCAGAGCAGATCTGCGAATGGCTGGTGCCTTTTTCCAGGATGGGATGTGTCCCGCTCTGCCGTAGGACGCACAGGTTTGGGCTGAGGTGGTGTGCTCTCGGAATAGCGAGGCTGCTTTCCCAGGGACAGCACATGGGGAGCCTCGCTGCACCCTGAGCTTGAGCTGGGGGTGATGCCTCACACCTGGGGGGGGGCAGAAAGGGCTCAGCTGGTGGATACATCCCTTCTACTCTGTACATCTACCCTTGTTCTGCTTTATTTTTTCACAGATGCTCCATTTTAGCAGCAGCAAGGGGTAGTTTAGCCTGGGAGGCAGAACTTAACCTTGTCCAGGTGCTCCCTAAATCCATGTACTTGTGCCATTTCCCATGCTGTACTCTAAACCACAAAGCACTAGATTCATCTATTCCCTGAAGCTGAACCTACTGAGACCAGATCCTCCCTGTGATTTCCCCTGTGTCAAGAAACCTCAGACTCCTTGGTGCACCATGGTCCAAATCTCATTCTTAAGTTAAATACCTGCAGTTGCCTGTTTTGGCAGAGTTCAGTTGCCAGACCTGCTCCCTGTGAAACCAGGCTGGAGCATGTAAAACAGGAACGTTAACTATTTTTCCAGCTGTCTGTAGCTCACGAACTGTAAAACACACACTAATGTTACACCTCTGTACCTTGCCAAGGAGATGCCAGTGGCACTGGGTTTGTTGGGGTTTTTTAATACAATTTTTAAGAATTGGAGGAAGGCCTCGACAGTGGTGATTCTTCTGCAGGAGCTTGTATCTGTGGCTGTTGGTAGGGACCTTGTCAAACAGCCTTGTCCTACATTTGGGATGTATTGACAACCACCCAGTGTGGGGAACACCAGTGGAGCCAAATATAGACCCTTCCCACCAGCAGCTCTGGGGCCATGAGTCTTTAGATGGGAAAGTGAACCACTCTCAGATCTTGGGCTTGGAGACCATGGTCTCCTGCAGCACTACTGCAGATGTCCGAGGATTCCAGAAACAGTCAATGCCAGCCAGGAGCTGAACCCCGCTTTTGGGCAGGAAGGCGCGTTAGCTGCCCGGCCAGTCTGAAATCAATTTGTGTCCATCTTTTGAACCTGATTCCTCTCTAAGCCTGTTTTGGCTCTGCTTGTTTGGAATAGACCCGATCCTAAAGGGAAAAGCAGACAAACCAGACTAAACATCAAATATTAAATAGCAACTGCTAATATGACAGCCATTAAACACAAGCGCTCTCCTGCCTCTGTAGCAGCTGGAAGCTGGGCTGCACACCCACCTCTGGATCCCGGCGCTACCGAAATCGAAGTCAGGCTGCACGTGTATATATCAAATTGCTGGAATGAAGAAGAAATTCAGTTTCCTGCTGCCAATCTTTCTGGCATTCAATCTTCTGCGTCTGCTTTTAGCTGAGGTAGGAGGAGATGTACTTTCCCCTTCTGAGATGCGGGGAAAGGGAAGCGTGTGGCTGCCCAGCTCGCTGGCTCTGCAAAGGCGCTCAGCAGACATTGGCAGGGAGGCTTCTCCCACTGTCCTGCTGGAAAATGAAAGAAATATTATTTTGTTTTGGGATGAATCCAAGAGGCTTTGAAGTCCTGGGAGGGATCTGCTGCCCAGACAATTCCTTCCCTCCCTCTCTCTCTCCCCCCCAGAATTTCAAAGCCAAGGCGCTGGGATAAATCCAAGAAAAGGGCTTCTGTATGGCCAGGGCGAAGGGGAGTGGAGATTGAGTGCCCTGGCTCAGACCACTGTGCTGTCCAGCTGTGCTGGGGATCCCAGGGACCAGGGAGGTCGTAGCGGAAGAAATACCCCAAAGTGGTGTGAAAGGAAACCCTCAGCCCTACCCCTATGTCAGTTTTGTGCTCGCATCTAAGCTGGCCCTTACGCGTCTCCACGGGTGAAATTTCGGGAGAAACTGGGCTAACATTAATGTCCAAGGATCCCCCACGTGTCCTGGGAGCAGCAAAAGAATGAGAGACATCCCAACGGCATCCCTGAGCAAGATCCCCGTCAGGTTGTCAGCGGGCACTTGCAGTCATGGCACGGGGTGGCCCTGGGTCCTTCTCTTTATCTGCCGTGCTCCTCCTCTTTCCTTGAGCCACTTCTTTATCACATTTTGAGCATACCTTCCACTTGACTTAACACTAACATATGTACAGTCGACATTTCAGTAATGCCTTACAAATTAGCTAGGGCTGATTGAGAGATTATCTGCCCATTACAGCCTCTTCCCATCCCTGGCCCCCACCTCTCCACATCGGGTGGGCTAAAGTGGGGGCTCAGTCCTGGGGAAGGGAGCTGGGGCCCTCTCCTGGTGCTCCCAGCCTGGAGCTCCCCATGCTTGCACCTCCTCCATAAGGTTCTGGGAAGCATCCTTCTTCCTCCTCTTCCCTCTCTCTGTAGCTGTTGGATATTGTTGGCTTCTGCCTGGCATGACCAGGACTATATGGGGAACCAGCATGGCTCTGGGCCACTGCAGAAGCCAGGGGAGCTTCCCGCATCCTCCATCCCAACAGCCGGAGCAGCCGTCTCTTGCTGGCATAAGAAGCAGGCAGACTCGTGGGAAGGGGTGGCCGGAGGAGCAGAGACCCTCCGAGACCTGGCAGACCTCTGCCTGTGCTGTGCATTTGGAGCTTATAAACAACGAGCCGTGAAGGCAGACGGACTATGTATTTGTTGAAGTGCTTTCATGAGAAAATCTGTAGCAGTTCAAATGCCGGTTGCTGTTCTGCTTCTGCTGTCCCAGCAGTGCAGCCTTCTGGACAGAGAGGTTTAAAGTCCTCCTGGAGGCATTCCCATCGTCCAGCAATTTCCCATGACACATGTTATTACAGATTTCTTTGTTCTGAGTTTTTACGTTTCCTGCAGCCCTCTTGAGTTCCTGAGCACTGGCCACTTAGTACTCACAGCGCCGGAGCCTTGTTTCTGTGTCACTTCGCGCTGGGAAGTGCTCTGCGGGCGCATTTTTATGCAAGAGGCTGTGGGAAATGAGGATATGTTTTATGATGTTCCGCTGCAGAGGGGCCCTGCTCTGATCACACGGCATTATTACAGCTGGAAGGAACCTCTACCAGCTCACCTGCTCCATTTTATCCTTTGCATCAGGCCGGTAAACCATCCTTGTCAGATATGTACTTAGCCTTATCCTTGAATATCTCTGGGGAAAGCAATTCAACAATCTCCCTGAACAGCTTGTTCCACTGACTGAACTCTAGTTAGAGTTATAAAGGTTTCCCTAATGTTTAACTTTAATTTTCTCTGCTGCAACATAACACCATTATTACTAGTTTGAGCTCCTTGATGGCTCTTTTTCCCCTAAGCCCCCATTTAGAAGAGACTGGGAAGGAGCTAGATGAACTGACTTGCAGCTCGGTTACAACGTGGCTTCAGCCAATTCTGTTTAATACGAGTTAAGGTAGGCAGAGTTTATGGGATCATATCAGGTTTTAAATGGTCTTAGGCAATGCTCAAATGTCCTCTTGTGAAATTAGCTGGGTTGAGGAGCCGGTGCCCTGGCTGCCTCTTCCACCCGTCTTGGGGGATGAGGGATGAAGTGCCCCCTCCATGGGGGGGCTGGTGGGCACGTGGAGGGTCACTGGACTCACCAGATGGGTGGAGGGATGAGTGATGGTGGGGAAATGAGGTCTCAGTGGGGCTGAGTGTCCTGTCTGGAGGTCCCTCCCTTCCCCTGTACACCATTTCACAGCACCCCCACCCCTGGTACCCAGGGACCAGCAGGGATGGGATGTGCAAGTCACAAGCACCCACACCCTGCCCAAGGAGCAGGGAATTTGCTAGACCCCATCTTATTCCCCTCCAAACCTCCTTTTCCCACCCTTCCCAGTCCTGCCTCAGCCTGGGTGGCAGCGGAGGCGGGAAGGGGCAGGCAGGGGCTGCTGGGAGTGGAGGCAGCAGGGCAGGTGGTGGGGTTGCATCTCCCATGGGAAGGCATCGCGTGTGTCAGACGAGTGGCAAGAGCGTCTGGGCAATGAGCATCAGCGCACAGACTGGAATGCAAAAAAAGAAATGAGTACAGGGAAATTCAAAACTCTCCCCAGATGAAAAACAGAGGGGAGAGGTTTTTTTTTTTGGCAAATGAAGTTGTAGAAAAACATTCCCGATTTTCTTCCTGGCTTCTAACTTTGCACATCGCACCAAGCTCTAGTTGGGCGACTGCATCCTACATCCCATACCAAATCCAGCGTGTGTCAGCCTGGAAGAAGCCCTCACCCTCCCATCACTGCTGCAGGAGCAGCAAGATCTGCTCCTTCTCTTGCTCCATGGGGGCACTGGTGATCCCTGTGTCCTGCCCGAGGAAAGGCCTTGCATCCCTTGGGGACCAAAGGGGTGGCTCCTGGGTGTTCCATGTCACTTATCGCCTTTCCGGCTGCCTTTTATTCTGCACTCTGGCCTGCTGCTCCCCTGGCAGCGTGCTGGTAATTCTTGTACTCCTGTTTTGCTTTCAGCATTGTGGTTTCTCTCTAGCTCCTTCATCAGTTGTGGGTGGGTGACTTCCTTTGTCCCTTGTCCCTGCCAAGCTGGGGATGTCACAGCTACCCCCCCATCTGATTAGCCATGGAGTTGGGGAGGGTTTCAAGCCTCACAAGATTGGGCTTCCTTGGGTCTCTGTGGCTGGCTGAGATGAATCCAAGCCGACAGGTCAGGGTAGCCGCTCTCTCCTTTGATTTTTGACGCAAGCTGAAGGAGAATGGCCACGGGCAGCGTCACCAGGAGTGGCGGGAGTATGGGTGGGTGGGATCTCCTGCCAGAGCTGTGCAGGCGAGGTGCTCCCCAAGCACGTTCGGTTGAGCAGCTCACGTGTTCCATTCAGCAAGTCTCCCCTTTGGGGGCTTTCCTCGCCCATCAATTGTTTGCAAGTGTGATTTTAATTAATTATTCAGCAATATTTTTTTTTCCTTACTGAGTGATTGTAGCAAGTAGCTTTTATCCGACCAGGGCCCATTTGTAAGCAATTTACCTCAAGAATTTGGCAGTCAAAATTCAAGCAGCTTTACTGGGCGAGTAAGTCACGCTGCGTGTTTCTGTGTCGCCTGTGGATGAACGCGACTTGTTGAGTGAGGTTAGTAGCGCGTATATTTGCGCTTATCGACTTGAAATGTGTTTCCTATGGATATTCTGTGATATTTACTTAAAACTATTTGTTTCTGCTGAGGGTCCTGGCAGCAAGCACAATTACCCAAATTTTCATGGCTAACAAAGACGGAACAGGACACTGGGCAGGGTCTGAACCGATTGTCTGAGGACTCAAGCACATGCAATATTTGTTTTGTGGTATTTATCTAATTTAGTTTACAATGTGGGGAACTTTATTTATTTATTTTTAAAGCATGCCTCCCCCCCGCCCCCCTTGTAAAGCTTGTGGTTCTATCCAGGCTTCAAGTTACAAACTTTTGCTGTTTTGCTTTAGCCATGATTTTTTATAAAAGTGTGGTTAGACTATTTTTACTTTAGAAACAGAGTTGGTTTTCTCCCTTTTTTTTTTTTTTTCCTGATAAATTGCAAATGGATGAGGGACACTTGCTCAGACTTTCCCTGCAGACATTCTCCTGCGGGTGGAGATTAAACATGGGGATTTTCAGTCCAAAATGCAAATGCTTTGGACATTTATGAGAGCGGGAAAACAGGGGCCAATTATGAGAACTGCGTTGCGACTTTATAGGGGTGCTACTGGCAACTGGGAGTGCTGGGGGCTGCAGCTCCCCAGGGAGGGCCAGGAGCAACTTGTCTGGCCACAGCAGACAGGCTGGTGGGAGGGATGGAGAGCACCAGGTCCTGGAGAGCTGCGTTGCCGCAGCAGGATCTGCTCCCATGGGTGATTTAATGTCTGTTGGCTGCCAAGCCCAGGAGAGCAGCAGACCATGGACCTGTGGGTCACTGAGAGGCCCTCCAGCCCCACAGAGGGGAGTTGGGTTGGTGTTCGGGGGTCAGTAAGAGCACAGCAGGGACACTGGTCGCTCCGGCAGCAGGGCTGCGATTCAGGCATTGCACGTAGGTGGTGGACGCAGTTCACAGCTCGTTGCTGATGGGCTGACATCAAGTGAGAACTTAAATGTCACTTGTTAAAGTCTTCCAGTTTGGTGATATTGGTTTTCTTTTCTCTCCCTCCTGTGCGCAGACCCGGGGTGTGGCTTCGGCTGCTGCTCAGGAGATGTTGCTGCCCACTGCCCCACTCGGACTGGGCTGCCTGGATGCTGCAGCTTGGCCAGGACAGAGCTGTCCCCTCCTCACCCTGCCTGGAGGTGCCCAGTCAGTGCTGGGGAGAGCATGGGGTGGC
Organism: Eurypyga helias; assembly: GCF_000690775.1. Taxonomy (NCBI): domain Eukaryota; kingdom Metazoa; phylum Chordata; class Aves; order Eurypygiformes; family Eurypygidae; genus Eurypyga; species Eurypyga helias. The sequence goes on along the minus strand of NW_010240770.1, from coordinate 2,985 downwards.
TGTAAGCGCCTCTGCGGAGCCTGAGGATGCTGCTGATGGGTTTAGGAAGGAGTAGGAGGGGGTTTGCGGTGAGAGCTCTTCCAGGGAAATCCCTGCAGAGTCTGACAGCAGATTTGCATGGTGAAAAATTTACATCTCCTGCTGTGAACTCAATTTTCATAGGAGATAATCAAATGTGACCCGTGTAACAGAATGATATTTTTACAGGATGCTTTTTCTCTTTTTATTTGCTCCACTCTCTCAATTTCCGTTTGGCGTCTTTGGCAGTTCCTGACGGTTGTATTTTGACAAGGATTCTCAAACCACTTGTAAATGCTTCCAAGTGGGGACGAGGTGGAAACCACGCTGTCTACCTCCAGTTATTAACATGACTTCAGGATGAAGTAGGTTGATCCCAGAGCTTAGCTGCCTGGTCCTCGGGAGGGGCTGCACTCATTTACTGCCATCCTGGAGGTTATCGGGGGGAGGTGTGTGGGAAAAAGGGGAAAGCAGGAGGATGTAACAGGGCAAAAACGGTGCAGGTATCCACCAGGCATGAGTGGAAAAACATGGGAGTGGGGAGTATTGGAAGGTAACGCCAGCAAAGCTGTGAGGGCAATTCTCTTCTTCCACCCACGGGCTCTCTTAAGCCCTCGCCTGTCAGTCAGCACCTTATTTACATGAATACTAAATCCACTTGCAGCTTCTTTAAATAAAACAAGAACACGCACCTTCCTGTAGCGAAACATATTATAGCAGTTTGTCACAGCATCATCCAGTAGGTATTAATTCCCAAATCATTTTATGACATGTTTTATCATAAGTTATTAAAGAAGGTAGCTGCATTGGGCAATCATTTGATAAACTGAGCCATAATTTAACACGCTCCTCCGTCATATTAGTGGGGAACAAGATTTATTTTCTCAGTGCAACTTTAATTATGGATAACACAAGCAGGGGATTGAGTCAGCTGAATCCTTAAGGTTAATGATGTCTCCTGCGGAGCACCTTGGGGTAAGACACGGGATATTCCCAGAGATGTTGATTCACCTGCGGTTGGCATGGCTGGCTCCAGGTATGCAATGTGACCTTGAGGTTTGGGCCTCGAAAAGGTGGTTGTGTTGTTCCAGTGAGATTTAGGGCGTTCATAATACATTGCCAAGGTTGGCTAGCTGCCTGGCTGCAGTCCCCTCGGGGAAGCTGTGTGCTTCTGCCTGCCCTGCTGCTGCAGAGGCAACAGGAGGGACCTCCCAGACCAGGCAAGAGTGTGTCCCTAAATCTGTGTATAGCTGAACCCAGAAGTTGCCTGACATTTGGTTCCTCTGGAATCTGGTCACTTTTCACCCCATCGGCCTGAGAAAACTGGGAAAATCTGTGCTCTGACAAAGACCGCAGAATAAATTTGCTTTCTCGGTGCACATCGCCATTTGCTAAGAGCGGCTGCAAGCTTGCTCCAGACCTGCTTCTTCCTGAGACTGGAGTCCGTCCCTGAGCCTTGGCTCTTAGCAGTTGCTTTTAGCACTTCCACTGCAGCTGCAAATTCTCCAGGATCACTGTGAACCAGAGGGTCCACCACTGCTTTCTGAAGACCCTGCTCTTCAGCCTTAGTTGGCTGTTAGAGGACTTGGAAATCACGGGGGAAAATTGGCAAAGGAACGTGGATATCTGCTCCTGCAGCCTGTACTCCCTTGGGGCAGAGCTGGTTGTGAACTCAGCTCCTAGGGGGGCTGGAACTGAGCATCAGAGAGGCGGAAAAACCCGAGGAAATGACCCAGGGGCTTCCAAAAAAGCTGAATGTCTCCTCCCATCTGGGGGAGTTAATGACCCTCCTGGCCAATATCACTATTAGGCTGGGAACTTGTCAGAAGTCCTCACGTTCCCCCGATTGCTGCTGCATTCTTCCTCTTTTTCATATATTTATTCTTTGGCTCTGGAAATCGTCTTTTAACTTCTGCCCCTTTGTTCTCGTGTCTCTCCGCCCCAGCCCTGTGCTCGCTCTCCTTTCTCCAGCCATGGAGGGTGCACAGAGAGGAGCACGGTGCATGGAGGGTCTCCTGGCTTCCATGGTGCTGGTGTGGGACCGGTGGAACCCCCAGGACTGGCACTGGACTGCAGAATGGTGGCATCCTCAGGGGCTGCTCGCTGCAGGGGGCATGCTAAGCTCCAGGCTCTGCCCCTTTATGAGGGTCTCGGGGCTGCCTGTAGCTCCTTGCCCACACACCAGTGAGACAGAGTTGTCCACACTGGTCTTGGGATGGGGGGTGCAGAATCCAAGCCCTTAAACCATGTGAGGACCCTATCTCGCTGCCATCTCACCAGGGAAAGTTCCAGGTGCTGTTGGCAGCCCCAGTGTGAAGGGATGCAGGAAAACTGTGCATAGGCTGGTGTCTGGGGGTGCCAGAGAAGCAGTACGGTGAGGTGTTGGGATGCTCCTCAAGGATAGATGCAAGCTGCAGAGACAAACCAGTCCAATTCATCCCACTGCTTCCTCTCTCTCTTGGACCATGCCAAGCTTCCATCCTTCATAATCACAAATGGGGGAAGAATAGTAATAATCCCTTATTAAACTCTAAATTGCTAAGCAGCCCAGGGCATGAAGGGGAGAGGAGTACAGAGGGGAAGAGATGCTGAAACACATTGAGCTGATGTCATTTCTTTCAGACAGGAGCAGAAGAAACACAATCCAGTTCTCTTCCCCCAGCAGAACAAAAGAGAAAGTCCCCAAGGGGAGATTAAAAAAAAAAGTGAAACAAGAAAAACCCACAAAATGAGAGAGGAGAGGAACAAAAAAAAAAAAAAGAAAAAAAGACAAAAAATCATCCTTCTGAAGTGTCCCCTCTGTTGTGTATAACAGCTTTTCTCTTCCCCCACTTCCCCAGCACCAGTTGGGCTCACAGAGCCATAAAATAAGAGTTTGTGGCGTGTTCAATCGATTATTCCTCCTAATGCACTGTTTTTGGAGACAGGTAATTTATTTCAGACTCTACAGGCAAAAAAAAAAAAATC
>NW_010240769.1:0-26729 GCF_000690775.1 Eurypyga helias | reverse complement strand
AGGGAATGTCACACTTTGCACTACACTGGTAAAAGGGCTATCACGAGGTGAGAAAAAAATGCTGCAGCTGTAATGTGGGAGCCAAATTTGTGTGCTGGCAGGTGTGGAAGGACAGAACTAGTGTCCCTAAAGAGTATGAGTATACCTGGGAAGACACCTTCTCGCACAGAAAATAAATAAACAGGATGAAAACACTTTTCTGAGGTAGGATCAGAGAAGTAGCTAAGGCATGTGCATAAACGTATACTCCTTTTCCATACTGGGTAACTAGAAAAGGCTGCCACAATGGAATACGGACCTCACTGAACACACATATGCTTCAGGGGAACAGTGAGTTCCAATCTGTATCTGGGTTTCAGATAAGGTTATTGTCTTGGTATGAGGTTGACGCACATTTCCAACATAAAATCCGCCGTGGTTTGTTTTACACTGAAGCATGCGCTGATAACCAGATTCTTGTGGCTTGGGTCTGCCGCTGCACACAACCCATCTTTACACCGAGTTTCTGCTGCTGTCCTATTCCTGAGTGGGGAGGGCTGAGTGTAAGACGACTGGTGTCTCTCTCACTTGCAGATGCTTTACACTGGTGTTCTTTTATGTGTTTCTATGGAGCTGTGCTGAATAGCTCTAGAAGTGGGAATAAAATCTTGTCCATAACTTGAGAAATGGAGAGGAGTGCTCTGTTGAAGAGCCTTATGACTTTCTGGAAAGATAGTCATAATTGCTCAAATTGCAGTTATTTCAAAAGGTGGAGCCGCAGTGCCACTGCAGGGAGCTGGAAGCTGTGCCAGCATGTCTTTCAGCCATTGCCTCTGTGTACTCTGCACCTACCATGAAGCTTACGGTGTAAGTATTCTTCTCAGAGGAGGTCTTCTCTGGGAGACCTCCTGGATTTCAGTCATTCCAAAAGAGCTTTCAGCAGCCAGGTCTGGGAGGTGTGACTGACCACTGCGAGGGATCCACCTGAGGATGCCGTTGGCAGCAACGGGGCTGAAACCCTTGAAATGAAAAGAAAAATGCCAGAAAAGAGCATTGTGATCATCTGTATGGTGCAGGCTTTAGACCTTTTTTCTGTTCTGCAGAAAGCCCTCACACTTCAGAAAACTGAAAGCAAAACTCTCAGAAAAACATTCAACCTTGACTTAAATGCTTATGATGTTGGAGTCTCTGCCAGTTCCCTTGGTGGGTGGTTGCCATATGTCTTATTTGTTAAGCTGGCCTTGCTTCCTGTTCCAGTCATTGGATCTCATTACGGTTATTGCTGAGTAAGGAGAAGTTTACTCACAGCTCTTGTCTGCAACATCTCTTGTTCTTATCTCTCCTTCCTTCTCCCATGGTCTTTTTCTTCATGTTGGTTTCCCATCATCTGTTCTCTTCTAAGTACCCAAACTCTTTTCCTCAGTAATGTAATCAGTCAAAATAAAAGATGGAAAGTTCTTATTTAAAGGACTCATGTTTCCAAATTTTATTCCCTATCTCTGTTTTCAATGGCATTGTCTCTTTCGACTATTTCCCTCTCTCCTCAGTTATTGTGGAGAGAGTCATAATTCATACTGCAGGATTTTTTTGCTCCTCTCCCCCACTGCACACACTTGAAATGCAACAAAACAAAACAAAACATCAACCCATTAGTCTTCTCCCACGCTCAGTTGTGTGGTTTTTTTTTTTCTGAACTTTTTCTCGAAATGGGGGTTTGTACCTCAGAAGAGGTAAATCAGCATCAGGCTTCTGCAGCCAAAAGGTTTACAATTATAGCAAGGTAAATATGAACTCAGTGAGTTTCAGCAGGCTTTCTGTCTAGGGAAGACTGTTCAATTTCCAGCAAATTTGGTGAACTTTTCATTATTTTCTTTTATTTCAATAGATATATTCAAATGTATGAAATTCAAATATATCTCCCACACACTCTCATCCACTGATTTTGTCATTTCATCAGACTACTTGCCATCTGAATTCCGTGGTGTCACTATGCACTGTATGTCAGCAGAAGTTTGGTACGCCCATCGCCAGCGCCAGATGTTTTGTACACATTCACAAGTGCCAGGAGCTCTCTTGCCTGTCGTTTACCAACAGTTTATACTCACAGGATATTCATTCCTTTACAGAGAACTCCGGCTTATTGTTAATTTTCTGGAGCTGATGATACATTTTGAAAAGGAGTTCACTGTTGCTCATTTCAACTCAACAATAACTTTCCTCCTCCTTGTCCTCATTTGTTAATGGATTTCATTCCTCCCTAGCAGTTAGTCATCTGTGAATGCCTGAATTAGCTGGAAGTTTTTCTTCTGTAACTGGTGATCATTGGGAATCTTTGGCAATGAGCATTAATAGTAAACTTTCGATTGTAAACTTTGCTATTTTTATTGCTATTATTATTAATAATGTTTGTACTGCAGCAATGCCAAGGAAACTCACTCAGGTCAGGGTCCACTCTACGCAGCTGGTACATACTGTTTCATAGACCTTACAAACTTTAAGGGAAGATGAACTGAATGCACAAAGGAATGAGTGGTTAGGTGGGAGGTAATGATAGGCCACAAAAATATCAAGATAATTTACTATATTGAATGTATTTCCATACCTTCTCTATTGAACCCACATCATTGTCAGAATTAACTTGCTGACAAGTATGTGGTTTTTTTCCCCTTACATCCCTGTGAACCAGAACTGGTATGACACCAACTGATTCAGTAATACCTTTTTGAAAATACCTATGATTTCTGGCTGGGGAAACACTTGCTAATTCAAAGGACTTTGCAATGTCAGTGTGAATCACAGATTTTCTCATTTCTTAGCACAAAAAACTATTTGTCCAGAAGCTTCTAAAGGAATTTTGCCATTTATATCCTGTTATCTAGTTGCAGCCTAGAAGTAATCCCAAATGCTATAGATGGCCAGTGGTAGCCACTCCATTAGAATGTGACTCTTGACTATGTGAATAAAATTGTTTGAGAACAGCATGTTGGCTGAAAATTGCAGAAAATGGGATTGGTTAGGTAAAACAGTGATTTGCTAATCAAAGAAGGGGCAATCTTTATCTTAACATATACCATTGCTACAATGTCCAGGGAACTGTTGTTAGAATTAGCCATCCTTAGGTGATTTATGTCTTCTCTGCTGCTGTTTTTCTTCTGTCTTGGGGTTCTTGGCACAAGCGATCACAAACCCCTATCGGTGTCTTCTTGTTCTTTGTTTTGGCTGTTTTGTGGATGAACTCACGTGTGTCTCCAGTAAAGCATCTTTTAAAAATCCATAAGATATCCGTGTGCCTGTATTAGTCAAACTCAGCATACGTGGTCCATGAAACGAGATGTACTTTTGGAAGTATGGGCATTGCAATGGGGAATTCTTCACATCATGCTGTCCTGCTTGTTTGTAAAGTTCTGTCCTACTTGTTTGTAAAGTTCATCACCTCATTTGAGCTATTGAGAAAGAGAAGTGTGTAGCCTAGACTAACCATACACTGAAGAAGTGCATTCTTGCCCCTTTTGCGTTCATTGTGTTCAGGCAAGTATGATATCCCCTCTCTTCCATTCCAGATGAGCAGGAAGAGTATCACTGCCCTGACACATAAAAGGAGAATAAACGCACTAGGTCTACAGCTGATGCAGAAAGGGTTCACTGTATTTGCTTTCTTTCTGTGTGTTCGTTATAACCTCAAGTTCATAAACATAATGACAGTTTCTGAGAAATGATTTTCCATCCCTTTGCGTATTTCTGTCAGGAAATAATTACTATATTCTGATGTGGTTGTAATGATGAACTCTTAGTCAAGATGCATTTACCTTTTCTCTGCCTGGTTTACGGGCTGTCTGCTGTTCTCGTAACACCAAAATTGATTAGCAATCCAGTACAAGCTCTAGGCTGTTCATTCAGTTGCAGGAAACTTGTAGCATCTAGAAGCCCTAATCACTTTGGAGAATTACAGCAGCTCATTGTGCAAAGAGAACACATAGACACTACTCAAATAGATGAGAGAAGCATCTTTGTGGGGATTATCACACTGTGTCTGATCAGGTAGCTGTCTGGTTGGGTATCTTCGAAAGGAGTTGGTAACATACATTATAATGGAGAACACTGCACCACTGTGCTTGCGAAGCAATTTTCTTACTTGCTCCAGCTGTTTAATGGATTGTGTGTCCATTCCTTTTCTGTATTATCAGATTTTCTATTATTTAAAATATCTAATTGTTCATTCATTTCTGCAACCCAGTAAACCGTTGTGGAAATCAGTTTTCAGGAAAGCTCTTTTTAACACTCCTTAATTCTGACATTAGTACCTTAATTTTGGAAAAGAGCTGCTAAGTGAAAACTGTATTTAAAATCCTTCTGTAACAGTATTTAAACATTTTATCCATGCATTAACATAGTCAGGCAGCTTAAAAATTATATTCTTATGAGTTACTTTGGCAAAACGTCTATCTAGAGTCCCTGGTCTTGTGGTGATTTATCTACTCTAACTGTTTGTACTGGATTTAAAAGGGAGCGCCTTGTTCTTAAGCTAATTGCTAGTCATTTATTCTAGGGGAAATACTTCTGTAAGGATAAGGGGCTAAAGGCCAACTTTCAAAGGCATGAAGGCGCCTAAAGATGCCGATAGGCTCTAGGAAGGTATTCTGAAAGCACCAAGGCAGCTGAGGTGTTCTTGAAAAATCACGTGGGTTTTTGTCTATGCCTTTAGGTGCTCACATACCTTGAAGAGTCAGTTCCTAAGATTTTTTCCTCTGGCCAAAGGAGAGGTGTCCAGAGCAGCTGTAACTCGGAGGCTCCCTGAGACAGGCACGGGCAGCACAGGAGTTGCCTCGCATTCCCTTCTTGCAATCCCAGAGCACTGGTAAACTGAGCTGGGTGGGAAGTCTGAGGAAGCCTCAGAAATGACATTTGTAGGCAGAAAACTTGAATCTTGTCATTTCTCAATGGCTGCTTTAAACAGTGTTACAGCACAGCTGCTGTGCCAGGAGTTATTCTGTGAGGGGCTGTAGGGTGTCACATCCCAGTGGTACACACAGCATTCCAATGAGCATGGAAAGGAACATGCAGTGAACACAGTCTGGCAGGCTGACCCCTGCCCCACTTGGAGACAGCTTTCCTTGGAGAGGTTCCTCACCTGAGCCATGAGGCTGCATGCAGGCTGGCTCCCTGCACCCAAATCTGCAATGTGTACGGCTATGTCTACCACCACAGGTGGGGTATGAAACTTGACTTTCCCCACCAAATGCAAAGCCTTTTTTTACAGTGAAATTCAAATGTTCACTGGTGGAAACAATGAGAAAATGTAAATGTTTATACATGACATCCTGCCATCTACAGTAGTGATAAACAAAGCAATCGTTAACATCCTTTAAGGAAGGCTTAATAAATATTTATTCTTGGTACCAGTGTGCAAATCATTTAGATGGCTATGCTGTGATTCCAGCTACGTTTGAGACATCCCCTTCAGAGCTACTGCTTCCATTCAGCATGTGCTTTAGTTTAACAAACCTCAAACCAACAGAAGCAGCTCTTGCCCTAATACTGTTGTAAGGTAATGACTCATTTTCATTTGACTGCTTCAACATCCTCCAAGAAACATTAATGCCTGGAAAATCTGTCCTCCATGCATACCATATATTATGCTCAAGAATTATGATCCCCCTACTGCAAAGGAACTTGGTGGTAGGTCAACAGGATCTTCAGATTTTTTAAATTGTCCTAATCGTTAGCAGATACTTCCTAATTTATAACATATGATGGTCTAGCTGATATCTGCAATCACAGGGCTGCTTATGAGTACAGATCTTAACACAAATCCTTAACTTGTATTACAAAGGTAAAAATGTATAAAATCAGAGGAGAATGAAGAGAGGAAGAAAAGGGATAGTAAATATAAGAGACAGGTTAAAAAAAATCTTTACGGTTTTCTGGTGCCATGGAAGTGAAATGGATCATTTATCCATACTCCATGCAGGCATCAGAGCATAGGAAGGTTGCAGAAAGAGTAGGGCAGGAGCTTAGTATCATTCTTGGGCTAACCAGGCTGTGCACTTTCCTATCCTTCTGCTTTCCTGTCCATGCACTGGAGAAGCCACTGACCTTACTTGCAGAAGTTGGGAGCTATGGATGAGAAGTGCTAGATCAAAAGAAGGTGCTGTTCATAAAAACTTGTGGTTTCTTGGGGACTCACCTGTGGTGTTGAGTGGTTGTGTTCAAAGGCACTGGTGCTGTGACGGAATTTCCTTCCCTTTTCCTTTCCCTTGAGAGGGTTTTCTAGATCCTGCTAATGTCCATCTTTGTTTTTAAGCACCTACACAGCCAAACAATTGAGCTTAAATAATCACAGCCAAAGGTTTAGTATCAAGTTCCTTTGCAATTCAAGGGTGTTGATTGAGTAAAATACATGGTATAGGTGAAGAACAGAATCTCTAGGTGTCAATTATATTCATGAAAAGAAAGTGGGGCAAAGGCCCCAAATTTCTTTGACTTTTTAGAATTTAAATTCTTTAATAAGTTAGAGAATTTTGAAAATGGGACTTTGTGTTCTAATTCAGCAGTTGTTGAAAATGTGTGTGGCTGTGGGTGATGGTTCCTGGGATATGTTTATTCTCTTGCTTCTGATATTGTTCCTTAATCACCAGAAGATGAAGCAAAGTTCCGTCCTTCCCTAGCTTTGAGCACAACTGTGAAGCTTGCCAACATCAGTAAGGTTCCAGTTTTATTTTTATCAGCCCTTATTTCCAAGACTTTCTTACAGAAGTAATAGCATATAGTTAGGAAAATGCGTATGTGTATGTGATCCATCATTTAATGCCTGAGAGTTAATCTGCAGTTCTGAAGGTTTTAATGGAAAGTGACTGATTTGGTGGCAGGAAGTCTTAAGTTCTCACCTGGCAAAGCTTTCTGCATGTGCTTAGCCTTATGGGCACAAGAAATCACATGGTCTTTGTTTAAATTATTTGTAAGTAAAGTTAAGCATCTAACTGTGTTGAATGATACATGATCATAGAATTATAGAATGGTTTGGGTTGGAAGGGACCTTAAAGATCATCTAGTTCCAACCCCCCTGCCATGGGCAGGGACACCTTCCACTAGACCAGGTTGCTCCAAGCCTCATCCAGCCTGGCCTTGAACACTTCCAAGGAGGGGGCATCCACAGCTTCTCTGGGCAACCTGTCCCAGTGCTCCCCACCCTCTCCGGGAAGAACTTCTTCCTGATATCCAATCTAAACCTCCCCACTTTCAATTTAACCCCGTTACCCCTTGTCCTGTCACTACAGGCCCTTGATGCTTGTCCTAAGGAGAGAAAGCTATTTTTCTTCATTATACTAGCTTAATAGGTTGTAGCAAATTATTTAGGATTGTCTAAACTAATATTAACATTGTTGTGTTCTTGGCATATATCATAGTATTCACTCGAACATGATTATGATGAAGGATGAGATTTCTCATGTTCATTTAAGTAAAATGCTCTTAATATTAGATTGCCTTTACAGATGAATGCTACAGCATTAAAAAAAAAAAAAAGTGTCTTAAACGACTCCTGATCACTTAAATTTGCAATGCAGTATGTAGCCTGAGGACATGCAGGGAACTCACTGCATTATTAGCACAAGTTGCTTATCAGTTCTCACTCATTCCCTGACTCCCTGCTCAGTGAGACAGCACTGCTCTGAAAAAGGATCCTTGTCCTGGTCACGTTCCTCTCTGCTTTCTCACTTGTTTCTGTGTGGATTCCCTTCTTTCCTTGTCTGGACTTTTCTTTCCCAGTTTTGTCATATGCCTTCTTCTGGTCCTCCTTTTCCTCTTCTCCCTCAGTAATTGGGTTCAATGTGTGCACTGCTGCTGTCCAGTGCCTTAACTTTCCTCACTTCATCCTTCATCTTATTTCTCATTTCTAAGATTTGCTTGTGCTCCTTAGCCTCGCCCCTCCTCAGCTTTCTCCAGGTTCCTCCAGCTTTTCAGATCTTTTTTTCTTCCTACCCTCTGTCTCTCTTTAAAAATTTAATTGGCTTGCTTTCTCCTAGCTGTCTTAGAAAGCCTTATTTTTTTTCCTCTCTCTTTTCAACTTCTTTCCTGAATTGAAGTCACACCAGTTCTGCTTTCCTGACTGCAGAGTCATAGCAGCTGTGGGGCAGAAAAGCAGCTGAAAAGAAAATGCTAATAGGAGTTTTTATAATGTACAGTAAAAAAATAACAATGCTACACCTCAAATACTACATCTAACCCAGACTATGGCTTCTTGAGAGCTTTCTTCTGGAGCGTGTAATAGCAAAGCAGAATCCCTAACCTCATGTGCAATCTACCTGCCTGTCATAACCACAGGCAGTGCTTGAATTGGTATTTTTCTTCACAGTAAAACGAAGAACCTACTGTGCCTGTGTACTGGCATTTATCCTGTGCCTGATTAAAAAATCACGATTAGTGTGCAAGGCAGATTTACGAAGGTCCTGTTGACATGTCAAGAAGTGACTGTATATAGAAGCATCTCACCAGATGCTTCCAGATCCAACTGGTTCTGCAGATGTTTCTCCATGAGCACTCATTAAAATCTATACGTGAATTTGCTTCAGCCATACTAGTAGTCCACTCATGTCAGCTTTCTGTGAGCATTCACACGGTTAAGTTTATTTATCAAAACTAATAAGTTCATACAGATTTCAGCCTTGGATGGGTCAGTATTTCCACATATGAACATTTATGTTTATAGTGGAAACATGGTCATCCAGCTGGGGAGAAGAAACATATGCCATAGACTCAGCTGCTGGCAGATATTCTGTAAGCAGTAAAATACACTGAAGTAAATGGTTTCTCTCAAATCACTTATCCATACAGCTACTTAAAAAAGATGTTGTTTGGTTCAATGAAAAACGTTGACAGAACAAAAATGAGAATATTAGATGAACTTTTTTCTGTTAATTCTCCTTGAAAGAAGAGGCACAGATGGTGAAACAAATTTTGGGTTTTTTCTTCTTTTTTCTTGAAATGCTAGGTAATTTTTTGGGAAGAAGAAAAGTTTTCAGAAAGATGTTACCTATTGGAAAATGTACCATTTAGAAAATATTTATGTACTTCTAAATATTTCTGATTATCACCACAAAGCTTAGCCCACATTCATTTCCTCTGATTTGATCCCTGTTAAAGAGAAGGAGTCCTAATGGGGACTAAGACACAACTAAGCTTTTGTCTGCTGTCAGCCCTAGCTTTCATGCCCACAGAGATTTTAACCTGCTCTTCTTGGAGGTCCTTGAGTTGAGGAGGATTTGGTGGGCTGCAACAAAAGCAAAACCAGAGCTAAACCCCAGAGGTAGGGGACAGCTGGCAGGTAGAAGGCTTGGTTCGTGTTGCATTAGGTGGCTGAACTGATGGGACATGAACTGTGGGAAGGGATTTGGGGTGGCCTGTTCTGTGAAGCAGACTGTAAGCCAGAACACCACCTTCCATTGTGCAAGTACTTTGGGAGGCCGAGGTGGAAAAGGCTCTAATCGACTTCTTGCAGGAGTAGTTTTCACTGGCTCAGTGGGAGCTGTTTGCACACAGACGCCATGGAGTAAGTTGCTAGGTGTTTATTAACTCAGCCTGAAAAAGGAGGGGAAGGGGAGAGAGAAACCATTGAAGGGAAAATGCGAGTTAAAAAGACAGAATACCACCGCCAGCTTTCCAGCAAAGCTGGGAGAGCTGGGGCTGGGCAATGTCCTTGTAACCTGCCTGGTAAGTTTTAAAGGATGTTTTCCCTCTCTCTAACTGGTTAGTGTGCGTGTGTGTTAGGAAACAGTGATTAAAATATCCAGTCAAGGGCTTAACCCTTGATTGTTTCTGTGTTTTGACCCCCATTGGTGAAAAGCCACGTGACAGGGGCTCAGGGGGCATTATGGGGCACAGCTGAGTCCTGGCTGGACACCCCTTCCATACTGAGGTGTAGCCCCGCTCTGCAGCCTTCCTTCTGCGGGATTTGGTGGCATGCAAGGCGAGAGATCATTTGGGAAGAATAGAGCCCTTGGACTGTCGTTTAGGCCATCCAGCCGCTCTCTGTGTTCTTTGTCAGGGCCAAACAAGCTCCATATCATTACACTGGCATTCGCTTGCCCAGTCTCATTATTAGGTGCATTAGCTGTGGGAACTAAATCCATGACACACAAAAAAAAAAAAAAAAAAGAGGGGGTGGAATTGGCACACACTAGAAAAGGCTTTCCCAGCTTAGGCTAACAACTTGTGCCTATTAACTAAAAATGATCATTAGAAAATTCCCCTGCAGACTTAAAGCTTCAGCAAAAGCTTGTTTCACGTATGCACTTGCCCTGCTGCATGAACACATAACCAGCCTTAAAGAAACATACCCTCCAACACTTGGACTAAGGCTGGGTGAGGAGCTTCCAGGCAGGCATTGCATGGCTTTTAAAAGAAAGCTCTTTTCTCTCTCCTTTTTTCAGCAATAATGGTTAAAAAATACTGTGCCAATAGGACATCATATGTGTCCTTAAAAGCGGAAAGATGTTAGGGGACAACCATGGCAGATTGGGGTGGTCACTGAAACAAGAAAACAAGTGGTTGCACGAGACTTGATTTTTTTTTTTTTTGTTCTAGCAACCTTTTATACAGGCAAAACCACAGAAAAATTCATGGAGGATCAGGTTTTCATGAACTGTGCGAAGGTAGTTCTCCCTAAACAGCAAACTGTCTTTATGAACGTCCATGAAATCTTGCCTGAAAGACACCTGTACCACAGTTGCAACAAAACACGAGGCCACAGGTAGATGCGTGGAGGTCCCCAAGTTGCTCAGGAGCTCGTGCGTGTCAGGTCTTCAAAGGGATGGGATACGTGCAGACTTGTCTACTCGGATGTCCTAGTTCACACAACTTTCAGTGGTCCTTGTGTGCTTGGCAATGGGAGCACTGGCCTCTCCTGCTGATCCCTGGAACATGTTTGGTTTCTCAGGGTTTTTTGTGGGCCACACTTTGCTGGCTTACTGACTGCCGGTGGTCTGTGGGCCACAGGGTTAACGATCATTGCCCAGCTGCACAGAGAAACTCCTACTGGGTCAGCAGCTCAATTCACAGACTTCTGATTACAATTTTTTTTCCCCCAGAAGATATTTTCCTTCTTAGTGTTTCCTAACGCTGAGACTTTTTTAGGCTATATGATAGTCTTCCTAGGAAATGGTGAAATTTCCAGTCCTTCAGTCACATGAAGATAAGCAGGACTTGTCTCTGAAGAATACACCGCAGAGAAATACACTTTACTGAGAGCAAAAACAAATGAACAAGCTTTTCTCACCCTTAATGCAGTGATTCTCTTCTGGTTACCATGCATCAGAAACAAGTCTTTAAATCCAGTGGATTTAAACCAGTGAAAAATAAAACTGTCTTAGCTATTCTCTGTCCTGGGTCCGCACCATCAGCTCCAGAAGCTATGCAGCTCAGGCAAGGACCAAGACTGAGCTTAAAGACGGCTCCCAAGCGAGGAGGAGAGTCTCCCAGGGAGGCTTCTCCCAGCTCTTTCCCACAGAGCTATTTGCCAGCAGTCAGATCCAAGGTCACAGAGCTGCATCACAGCTGAGCCGGCCTTGGGCACAGCCAGCCAAACCCGGGGGTGTGCACTGGGGGCCTAGCAAGGAGCTGGATGGGTTCAGAGGTAACGCCGATCTACGACTTCCACACCCCTGCATTGGAAATGGTGGGACAGAAGGAACCTGCTCTGGCTCTTGACAAAACGTGTCCTTTCAGGCTGAGGCTGTGTGATGGGAGCAGCTGCCCCTGTAGACACCCTGGGCTGAGCAAGCTTTTGGCTTCCCTGTGCTGGCATCCTCACCTGGTGCTCCGTTTTCTCACGAAGGCTGTGAAGATGAAACTACCTCATAAACATGCCCCAGCCAAATAGTAGCCTAAGGTCATGCTCGTGTGAGCATGGACATCCACGGATATCAAAAGCAAACTCTGCGATCCACTTCCCTTTGGCTTGCCCCTACCGCCTGTGGAGATTGATGCACCTGGAATAGATGCAAATTTAAGCAACATACTGTTTGACCAGCAGTCTTGCCTATGCCTCATGCAAGAACGTGTCAGCAGTTTTACTTTAATCCCACTTTAAGCAACCTGGTCTAGTGGAAGGTGTCCCTGCCCATGGCAAGGGGGTTGGAACTGGATGGTCTTTAAGGTCCCTTCCAACCCAAACCATTCTGTGATTCTATGATTCTATGAATGTTGCCCGAGATGCCAGCATGTGAGCAAGCACAGCCTTAGCAGAAGGCTTATCTCCTAGTTTCCCCCTGAGGGCACGTTTCTCCCAGATAAAAGTGTCTTTGGTTTCGATCTGGCAGGCTGAGACGAAGAACTCTTACGGTGCTGTGACTCCTCATTGAACAGATGGCAGGGGGAGAGCACAACTTGGTGCACGATCAACACGTTAGCAGGCTGGGATATTTAAGCAACTTTTCCACTACCTCCTTCCGAGCGGTGCTTATGAGGTATCGCACCACAATAAATTCTTCTCTCTCCTAGTGCAAAGTAGCAGAGTCGAGCTCCCATCCAGACCAATGCTAGAATTTGAAAAAAATTAATGAGCCAGCCTTTTTTGTTTGTTTGTTTACACAGTCTCAGTGATCCAACACAAGGGCATTTGGTCAGTTGTGGACCACACAGTTAGGTTAGCTTTTACAAAATCAGAAAACCGAGATGTCTGACGCTGACAAAATAAGGCAATATCAACAACTGACTAGAACTTCAGACCAAGTGACATGGGCAGAACCCAAGCGGACCTGCTCGTCTTCTTCCTCCTCACACCAGCAGCTTATGCTTCCTGAGAAAGAAATTTAAGACTTTAGGGGGGGAAAAAAAAAGCAGGAGCCAGGACATGTATGTTATAAAGCCTTTCTCAGGTTGCCAATGCAAGCAACCTGCAGAGATTTTAGAAAAAAAGAAAAAAATTCTGGTATACTGAACAGAGACGGGACTGTTTTTTCATTCTGAGTGTGGCAACTCTCTTTTGGGTCTGCTGTCATTAAGAACTGCAGTGATATGTTAAAACATGCTGTTTTCAGATATTTATATCTTCTCAAAGCTCTATTTTTTTTGAGGGGGATCTTTTCCTGTCTCACTCTGGAAAAAGGTGAATTTTTATAGAAGTTTATAGTCCCAAACATGTCATTTTATTAGAAATTTTTTAATAAAAATATTCTTCTTGCATGAAAAAGAAAGCATGACCTGCTTTGGGAATAATAAAAACTAGCCAAGATTAAAAATTCTTCATAATAAAGGCATTCTCAGGTGTACTGCCTTGTTTTTGCTAATCTGCTAAAGAACTGGGGGTGGAGTAATACCATCTCCTGCACAGTAAGAGTGCACAGCCAGACCACATCTGTGAGGCTGGATTTTCCTTTCATACCAACGTAATTCTGACGGCACACTGGCGATTTTTTTATGCGAGGGGAGCAGAATGAACCCATTGCACTTAAGCTGTGTTACTAGCACATGTGTAATACACATAAATGCATGTGCCAGTTGCACGTCCAAAATCTTCCTTCAGAACTTGTTTTTGGTTGAGCATGAGTTGCTTTTGAAGAGTCCTGTTGCCTCTCCTTTTGGCTGAAAGTTTTCACTTCTCAGCATCTTTGGCTCAGGAAAAGGAAAGGTGCTCCTCTTTTTTGTCAAATTTCAATAGTCCTAACATTCCCAGCTAGTAATAGGGGAGTAAATCAGAACTTTACTACATCAAGCTCTTTATAAAAAGCTTTGGGCATCCCTCCCTCTGAGCACTTGCTCATGCATCATGTACTCCCACACCATGTGGTTGCTGCCACCTCCCTTTTGATACTATGTTGGGTACAGGGTACAAAAAATTTGCAGTTTCTAGATCAAGCTGGTTTTACCATTTCCTTTTTTTCTTTTTATAAACACGAACTAGAAAATTAAATAAATATTTTCTTTTTTTTCAAGGGGACATACTGTAAAAATACTTTCTTAACTATCTCATTTCCCTTCATATCCTGAGCTCAAAAAAGACCTGATGGACATCTGTTTCAGGTTGAGAAAACTCCCCTAAACATGTGATTCAGTAAACAAGATTTGAGTGTTATCTTCAGTAATATAAGATTAACAGAGGTAAAACCAATAATTTAATTGACGAACTTGCATTCTTTTGACTTGCAAATGGTGATAATATGTTTTTGCTGAATTTCAGCTTCTGTTGGGGAATGCAGTTTCACTGATGTGTCATGTGTTTTTCTTGATGGTACCAATTTTGTCTTAGGTGTGGAATGGAATTCTTGTTTTCTGACTAGCTCTAGAAATTTTCTCATTGACTTATTTAAAATTTATTTGAAACAGTGTGATCCACACACATACCCCAATGGTCAACAGAAATATTTTGCTGCAAATATTTGAACTGCAAGCTGCTTTACTGGAAAAATGTCATCAGAGCCTGTTCACATCCCATGAGGAATGTAAATTCTGCAGATAGGTTTCTAAAGCAAATCACAAATGTGCATTCCAGCCAGTTCACACAACTGTTCTGCAGCATTTGCTTAGAAATCAC
The DNA here is from genome assembly GCF_000690775.1 of Eurypyga helias. Taxonomy (NCBI): domain Eukaryota; kingdom Metazoa; phylum Chordata; class Aves; order Eurypygiformes; family Eurypygidae; genus Eurypyga; species Eurypyga helias. The sequence continues at coordinate 12,226 of NW_010240769.1, read as the reverse complement.
CCTGCAACAGAGAAGCTTTTCCATAAAATATTCACTGTACTGATTACTATGAAGACCAAGCATAAGCATGATGCAGAATTGAAACTGGTGTGCTGGAAATAGTGAATGAGAATTCGCCACGTTTTTCCTGAAAACACGGAGATCTGTCTCTCAGGTAGATGTAAATCAGTCTTACCTCACACTTCCCAACTGAGATAGCTATCGGTCAATAAATAGCTCTGACAATAATTGCTGTTAATACCAGTGTACCTAATATAATCACACACGTTTTGCTTTTCTTTTCTTTTTTTTTCTTTTCTTTTTTTTTCTTTTCTTTTTTATTCATGGTGTAAGCCACTATATTTTCCCTCCAGTTCAAAACTTGATCTAATTCCAGGAATGTCTAAAAACATTCACTATATCTTTTCTGCTGGGAAAAAAAAATCTCTCAACTTACTGTTAGCTCGCTGCTCCAAAAATAAAATCTACAATACGTAACAAATTTGGTCTGACAGCATTTTCCCATCTGGAAGGATGGAACTTTTTAATTGGTGTATAAATAAATAGAGGTTTGATCCTGCTTTTAAACATATATTTAAAAAAAAAAATTATAACCCACAACAAGAATTTTTCCCTTTCTTTTGGTAGGCTTAGGAACTGATCTTTCTTTGTAACAAAAAGTTGAAAAAAGCCCTTTTCATTGACCACAATTTAAAAATTAGGTTTAAACACACTGAAATAAAGGGAAGTCCTACTACTGCTGTTGAGGAAGGCCTGTGAAGTTCTCTGTGTCTCTTGACTTTTCCATATCATTGTAGTTTATAACTCATAATTTAAATTTTCTTTAAAGTTTGACATGAGAACCTTAAGTGTTGGTGCATCATCAAATAAGCACATATTTAGCAAGTAAAAGCTCTTAAGAATTTAGGTTTATCTTGTGTTTTCAGGTTAAAGAAAGCAATAATTTAGATTGGGGGTTCACCTGGAATAATTGTGTGGTGTTCAATATTGCTACTTGAAAATAAATGGGGACAAAATGTAGACACCAATCTGCAAATCCAGAAACTGGAAAAGGGCAGCACACATTGGTCCAAGCCCATAAAATGTGTTTATTTGGTCTGCAAGTCCAGTGCTGGGCACCCTGGGACTCTGAAATACTCATTCTTACCGCACCTTAACTCTCCAGGTGCATTGCTTGGTTGAAGTTCCCTTGGCACTGATGTTTTTGTAAGGGTGACGTGCAGCAACCCCCACATCCTGAAGCTGTCAGCATGCCTGTTCTTCCAGGGGTGGGGTCCTCACCCCAGCCTGTCTCACTTCTGAGCCCAGCCCAGAGGTATCCTCAGAAAAGCTGGCAAGTAGGAGAAGATCAATAGTCTGATCTTTCTGGGATCTGTCTTCTTTGTTCCTCATAATCTAATAATTAAATACTCATCTGGAGAAAGGAAGAGGTCTGCTTGGGAAAAAGTGGGAGAAATCAAAACCATGTCTCCCATCTCCTGGAAAAGGACGGCCTCACCAAAAGCAGTCAGGAAACATCTTGTTTTCCTGCCCCATCTGTGTGTAGTACTTAGCCAAGTGGCTTTGAAAGGCTTTCCCCGCCAGAACATGAGATAACTTAGTTGTTAGGGAACTCCCTCACTTCTGTTTCTCGGGTGCTGGCACACCTTTTATTAAAATATTTCGGTTGAAAGCAATACACTGGTCTGGGCATGTAATATTTGTACGGAGCTTAACACGGTCCTGCCATAACACTTCTATCTCCTCCTGTGTGCAAAGTCAGTCCAGAAATCTCATGAGAATGAGCTTACTCATGAGATATCTGCTAATTCTGGCTTCCGGTTATGCTGTAAATAGTATGAGAACTGCCTTTCTAGCAGTTTTAGGGAATTTGGCTCCCAGCCATTGCTAGAAAAGCCCAAGCTGTGATCTAAGTGAAAAGCAAGGGAGAAAGAAAAATGCTTCAGACTTTCAGAAAGGTCTTTTTTAGTGCCAGAGCTTGCTGGAGTAGAGTCTTCTGCTCTATATTCTTCTACTCAGGTGAAGTGGCCACTGTTTTCAACTCTTACAGACATGCCTTTGAAAGGCTGGGTATCGTGCAGAAGGCACTGTGATCTATAAGCAGGTACTTCAACGGGAGAGGCTTGATAAGCTGTGCTGTGGAGGTTTTGAGGAAGAGAGGGCTATGCAAAAAACTGGAGTGGCAAGCTCAGGACTCCAGCTTCAGTCCCCTCCCTTTAGCAGAGAGACCCAACAGCAGAGACTCCCAATCCCTTGGCTTCTTTCCCCTCTGCCTCCTTCAGAGCTGCTGCAATGGTGCCTTTTTCCCTGCGCTCTGACTCCCTGCTTGGCCTCCCAGGTCTTGTTTTCACTGATGGCTCCAGGAGCCCAGGGGTCTGCCTTTTAGCCAGGCCTTTGGACAGTACTGTAGTGCAAACAGCATCTTGAAAAGAAGCTTGATGTTGGCAGAGAGGTGGCTTTTTTACTTTCAAGAAACTTCTCAGCCTCTGTGAAAGTAATCCCAGTACCCCAGAAAACAATCCCTGCTTTCAAAACTAAAGGCAGAATTCATGTGCTGTACAGGCCCAAGCTTGAGCACTGGATCCTATCTCATATCCAAATTATTCTTAGCCCTGGTATCAGAAATACTAGTAAGCACATCCATGTAAACACTCTTTAGCTTTAATTACACTTAATATGCTTGTGAGGGTGAGTTGGGTTACCTAACTAATTAACAGGGGAAAGTGTGCTACTAATAGTTTGTAAGCCTGAAAAAATGACACAGAAATTATTGCATGTATCAAAGATGAAACAGGTGAATAGTACATTTACTACAGACTTCTTTGCAGTAGTAGTAGGCAACCTCTTGTGTTTTCATAGTGAAATTAAGGTCACTTCCAAAAAGTTTCAACAGCCATTGGAAGTGTGGTCGGTGATGTAAAATCACCAAAAAGAGATGGGTCCCTCCAGCAGGGAATTAAGTAAGGAAATAATAGTTTTCTCAGAAAGCACCTTGTCTCAAGAGTGCCACGCATTCAAGAGACGGGAAACGTCAGAATCAAGGTTACGCTACAGACGCCAGCCTAATTCTGGTCCTTTCCCACCCCAGTCCTTCACATGCATTACGATATACCTTACGGTTGTATGACCACACGTTATCTTTCCATAAAACAATCGACTTACTCGGAATGCAAGACTGTTAGATGATGACGTATTTAATCATCTGTCCCCTAGTCCTCAAATTCCTCTGTCTTTCGAGGAAGCCTATGTTCCTTTCCAGATGAGCCAAAGGTGCCGAATTGTTGGGTGGTAGAGGGAGGAAAGTTTGACATAGGCTGCTGCCCTCAGCTACAGAACAGGGCTTGGGGGACTGCTGGCTGAAATTCAGAGAGCTGGTCGTAGAAGACGGCCAAGGATGACTGCCAAAGGAAGGCATTAGCAGTGGAAGACCCAAAGTTCAGAGCTGTATAGATCAGCATCTGAGCCCAGAATGCAGGGTGTTGAAATTCATAGCGATCCTTGCAGGGATGGTTTGTGTGTGGATGCTATCTCACAACTGAGCTGAGTTTCTGAGATACAAGGCAAATGTTCTCTGGCTTAGTAGTTTCATTTTTCATGAATGGGGGCAGGACTTCTTGATAGCTTCCAGACAGCCCTCGTACTCTAACAGCATCCCAGAAAAAGGCTACAAAAAAGAAATTTGAGCCTGATTCTCACACAAGACTGTCCCATGACTCTCGTGCATGAGAATCTCATGCTGGTTCTACAGCTGTATCTGATTCAGCAATCATTTATTTGTGTGGGGCTTTTGTCCCCGCTGGTTCACAAATTCATTTGATATGCAACTGATCACTTCACTTTGATCCCGATTCTAGGATAATACCGAAGTCAGCTGTCATTTTGTCATTTACTGTTTGTGTCTGTGAATGTGAATGTTGTGCCCTCTTCCACCTGATACACTATCCCAAACCAAATTCTTCAGTGTGTTTAAGTGTTTTATTTTCAGTAATTTCTATGGGTTTCAGATATCTATACACTTCGGGGCTGACCAGTCATCTTCTAAAATTTGAGTGGATGGGCCATGGCACCAAAACGATACCCCGATAGACCTCAGGGGAGCCTTGTGTGACTGGAAGGGTCTGAGCGTGTGGGACTTCAGACTGGTTGTATAGGGGCCCTTATAAGACAAGGACTTTTGACTGAGTTTATAGAGAGCACCTCTGGAAACCTCGGTACATATGACACACTACCTCCAAGCGATTTTCAAGCCCTGAAGAACGTTATGCCCTGAATTTCTCACTGTGTTTACTTTTCATGTTCTTCATGTTGTAGCAAGTATCATATGTACACACACACACAGAGTCTTTGCAAACATCTATGGGAACAGCAGGCACGCAAATAGTAGCCGCAAGAAATTCTTCATAAACAGCCTAGAAGTTGAAACAGATTTTCATAAAACCTTTGTTAAACAGTCAAAATGTTCACAGACATCTTTATAGTCAGCCTGTGTCTCCAGAAGGGCTGGACAACAAATATTGTATTTGGTCATATGGAGGGTTCCAGCACCCATCAGGACATCATCTACAGCACCAGAGGACCACAGGCTGTTCATCCTTCTTTGCAAATTGACATTGGACAAGATGAACCTCAGGGAGACTCTTATGAGAAACAAGTGTGGCAGAATCTAGTAATTTGTAGTTATTTGAAAGGGTGGCCATCAGATATTAGACAGGTACAGGAGCTGTTTGTGAATTGCCATTACAGCAGTATCCAAGCAACTCATAGTTGTTTATGTATTGTTCCATCCTTAAGCTCCATGTAACAGGGAAGCACCTACTGATCCCATTTTACAGGTCCAGCACCTGAACACAGCTGCGACAGTTCATCATGTTCAGCCCGTGCAAGTGCATAAAGGGGCAGAGGGACATCTAGTGGGATTTCCACTCTCTCTGCATTTGCAGGCCATCAGAAATCTTCCCACAGGGTTCATCTTACGTGTGACTTACCACATCAGGAAGAGCTCCCTGTGAGCACGAGGTGAAATGTTCCTGTGGAGGAGGTTTGTAAGAGCTTGCTTTTCCTTAGAGCTCAGTGGATGTCCAGTAATTTGGAGAGCTGTGCTAACTTCTTCCATATGTCAGCCTGAACTGGCTTCCCCAGTGCTGTGGTTGAGGTCTGTAAAAGAGCAATGCATCTTCAGATCAGCATCCAGATCCCTGAATCACCTTCATGACTATGTGGGGGCTTGGCTGTGATTCAGGCTGCGAATCTTTGTGCTTTTGACCTTCAGAAGAATCAGGGCCGGCTGTGAGGAGGGGCACGAGGAGCTGTGACTGATCTGATTTCTGTAAGAAAGCTCACCTTGACAGACTTTCTGTGGTAGCAAGATTGAAGGCGTTTTGAAGGTTATCTTCATTAAAAAAGGACTGGCAACTTATACTGGGGGAAAAAAAAAATAAGTTTGATTAGCAACTTATTTCTTGACGTGGCTGATGGCTGCATGATTACAATACATTCTGCTGCCCTTCTCGGCTGGTGTAGGACAACACAGCTTCGTCCACTGAAGCCAATAGGCTAGGATAGCTCATACCAGCCAAGGGTCTGGTGCTGTACTACTGTGTCCGTGCACTCACTCTGCAATCTCTTCATTCCCTGCAGACATCCTCAGCTTTGTGTCAGAAGAGCAGGATTTCTCTGCTGTCTCACATACGAAAACCTTCTTTCTAGCCCCTGACCTTGTCTTTAGGTGAGGCATCATGGACAATGAATAGGGCTTTTTTCGGGATGCAGTAACTGCGCTAGAGGATAATTCAGCCAGGTGGCAGATACAGAGCAGAATGGCTCTGAAAGCCCAGTATATGTTCACCACCATAGTGACCCTCACTTGTTTACACGGCAGTAGTGCCTAGGACCCCAAGGGTGGACAAGGCGTGCGTTACTGCAGGCTCTGTGAGAAGGTGAGTCTGCATTCTGACAGTCTTGCTCATGGTGCACGTTATCAGCTGTGAATGCAACTGATGGAGACCTGACTGTCTCAGCCATTGACTCGGCAATAAAATGACACAAGGATTTCCAGTGCCTTCGGCCAGTCCTGAATAAACAGCTCTTCCACAGTGATGGGGGATTGGAGGCTTCTGGATGCTCCTCACGCTGAAACATGGAAGGCACCCTGCCTTGATTTTGTCCTGTCCCTGCTGCTTCTTTTTTGGTGACTAAAGAACCTGACAGGACGCAGGGTAGCCAAGTGAATAAATGTTTGCGAGATTAGCTCTTTTACTTTCTTCAGGCATTGCAGTCAGAACTTACACATTTCTTCTGAATCTATTTCAACAGTATTTGCACATATGACATTTGGTGTGGTGAGAGATGATGTCGAATCCAGCGAGAGGGCAGCATATTTCGGAAAGCACAGGTTCCTTGTAGAGGGCTCTCCTTGTTAAAATGGACTTGCAAAGAAAACTGAGCATCCTTCGCTTTGCATCAGGTCTAATCAAAGAGTTGACTGAAATATGCTAAAATTTAGATGCATTTTCCTTTCAGTTGGATTATCCTTTAAAACTGTGAGCAAACCCTGCCTGACAACACAAAGGAATTTTCCCATGGATCAGCTAAAGCTGACTCACATGAAAGACTTGCCCAAAGTGGTCATGCCCTCTGAGCAAATACCACAGGCATGAGGATCTCTGCTCTTGGCCTAACAGCAGTGTTAGGATTCCAGCGACCCAGCCTAGGAAGCCAGATTTTATTGGAGGAGGGGAGGTTGCCTACCTGTGACCCAGCCAATCTGCTCTGCTATTTATCCATGTTGCTAACTTGCGAGGCAGGCAAACGTTTTGCACTGTCACTGCAGGTTGAGAGAAATTTCCTGTTCAGCGCACGAAATACACCAAATAGGACTCGCTGTTTGCTTTAGCAGGTAAAGCACACAGCAAAAGTCACTGCTCTGACCCAAAGGGGAAAGAAAATCATCTGGTCGTTAAAGCTTTCAGCACCAGGTTTTAGTGCTGGAGTGAAAACCCAGCGGAAGCTACTCACCCTCCTAAGATAAATATTTCCTCTGATGGAATTGCTGAGTATATCACAGATCAACAACCAGAAAGGCTTGCTTACTCATCCCTGCCATGTATTTTTGGAGTGGTTTTCTTCTTTGTTAATGCTACAGTTGTGCATTGCTCTGGCTGCCCTGGCTTGTTAGAAAGGCAAACATATGCTAAGAAAAGCATCAGAATAACCCACAAAGCAATGATGCACAAAAAGCCAGAATTTTGGACCACTCAAAGCAAAAAGATTAAAATAAGTTTCCATGTATCAGAGAGACACATAATGGAGTTAAAACTTCTGGCTGATGTGCTGCTGATAAAGCTAAAAGCTTTTTGAACTAACCTTTGCATTCTCTCTCTGTGCTTTTTGTTTGCTCTCTACACTTTTGCTAAGTGAAAATAAAACAGGTGGAACAGCATTACTTGCTGTTTCCAATTTGCTTCTGCTTTGTTTCCAATACTCCTGTGAAAGAGCCTTTTTTTAAAAACTCCCAGTATTTCAGGAATACATTTTATTCATTGGTTATCTCTCCCTCACTTTCCATTTTCCCACCTTTGGTAGCTCTTAAAGAATATTTGGGACAAATTTATTTGTCATTTTCCCTTTGTATTTAATTTGGCCCATTTCTGCACTTGAAATATGGTTTGAAATAAGATCACATCTGTGCCAAGATGGAGTCAAAGTCTCTTCTCACGTTCCTAAAATGTGTGGCACCAGGAGCAGCAGACTCAAAATTCTGTGGCAACTTCTTTTAAACAGGAAAAGCCCAGAGGGTTCCATTCGGTTGTGTATAAAAGTCAATAGTACACGTGCTGGTAGTCCCTGTGTAATTTGTTTTAAATTATACTCAATTTCATACTGTCTCCACATTCTCTGTTTCCAATATCCAGCAGATTTTTGTACTGACAAATGTGTGACATCTACAGGAAGTTGTTACGGAGAAAACCTGAGGTTTTTCTGTGTGGGTTGAGCATAGTTGTGGCTTCTGACCCTGGGGAGAGCTGTTTAAGTTAGGGATTATCCTATTAGATGGATGTTTCTAATAAAACTACCAGCAGACAGAGAGCTTATCTGCGTTACCACTGTGACGTTTCAGACCTAACATCCCCCTTGACACGAAGGGGGTAAATCCCGAGTGCCATCATTCATGTCGAACTCGCCGTGGGCTCAGGTTGTAGCTGAGTTTTCAAAGTGACTGAAGCTGGTGTGAACCTGGGCTGCTCTGCCCTTCTTCACTGCCCTGTCCAGAAGGGAAGCTAGCCCAGCCTGCTAAACCTGCAGCAAACGCTTGCAAAAAAGTACTCGGATAGTTTTCTTCCAGTTCAGAAGGTTGGAATGGTTCTGTGTGGGACGAGCACCAGTGCTGGTGCAAATGAAAGGACAAAAATGCATAGCTATGGGCAGGAGTGAGCCAGGGACCACAGCATCCCTTAAATTCGGTTGAGTGGGCTGGATGGGAGCTTTGCCTTCTAGGGGAGTTGCACTTCAGATCCATGGTGGCTCTGCTCCCCTTGCACTGAAAGTAGCTGTCGTGTGGCCACTGCATGAATCACTTCCGTTGGCTTATCTGGCCGGAAACTCATTTGGTGACAGCAAAGAATGGCATTCCTTCACACCAGGGAGCCAAAATGACTTGTTATATGGGGGATTAATGACTGCACTGAGCATGAGTGGGAGGAATGGGAATAGATGGGCTGGGGGAACGGACAGAAGCTCACTCTCAGTCTGGCTCTGCTGGAAGAGGAGTCTGCACACTCACAGGTGCAGCTCCTGAAGGTACTGGGGAGGCTCTGCTCATCTGTCTGGCTGTCCGAGCTGCTGGGATGTGCTAGGGCAGTGGAAAGCTAGTCCAGCTGGGTAGCTTCCTGTTGAGTTCGTCACCGAGACTCACAGAAGTGCGAGCGGTAAGTGCTGGAGCAGAAGGCTGGGAGAGCACATGGCTGGGCAAGGTGGGGAGAGGAGGAGGAGCAAGACATGACAACAACTACCATCCCCTATGTAGTGGCTTGAGGCACTGTAGGTCTGAGCTTTTAAAATTAAAAAGCAATGCTTTAATATGTATTTTTAAGTGGTTTCAGTTAGATATAAGTAAATGAGCACTTCTGTTAGAGATGCTCTTCTCCATGTACTTTTAGGGAATGCTTCTCCTGGCAGAATTGGTGTGATGACCTGTAGTGCAGGGAAGGTAGGGTGGATTGGGCCAGGCAAGGAAATGTGAAGGGCCAAACTGTCTCACGTTAGTTTTGCTAACAGGGATGACACTGGTGCAACAGCAGACTGTGGGAACCATAGGTCTGCCCCTCATTAATCACCCATTGCTACTGTCACAAGGAGGCCATCTTCCCACCGTCATTCCTATTGGATGTGTGCACCCTCTGCTCGCTACCTCTCCTTGCGAGATCCAAATTAGGCATGAATGTCTAGTGCCTTTTCTACCAAAGGAGGCGGAATATGTGGTATGCTGACATCACTGCTGTTATGTCAACCATCATGCAGGCCTGCCCTCGTCCAGCACAGTCTGTCACTGGAATGCTATCAGGTTTTATTGGCAAAATTGAACTGGTAGAGTGAATTTTGTATAGGTTCATAGCTTCGTGTCTCATTTGTGCCAGGAGCCCCAGAGCTGGACTTGTTGCATCATTGAAAATCACCTCGAGCACTAGGATGTTTATGCAAACAAAGCCAAAGCTCAAGGCTTTGGTCACCATCAAACCTTGCAGGATAGTCAAAATCTACTTTTTTTTACACTGAAGCAGAGGATGTTGCATGTTGCCCTGTTGCCTGGCTTGCACTTTGCTTTCTGGCAGGCTGACTTGCACACACCAACAAGCTGAAGCACTCTGATACTCTTTGGGGAGGATGACTGGTGAGTGACACCTGGGAGAGCTCACCAAGACCACTGCCCTGGTGTGCTGGAAGAGAAAAAGTCTGTCACTATTTCTGAGCTAGCAGAGGCCACCTAAAGTGACAAAAGAAGCAAAGGGTATAAGATGACTTTCTTTTGCTAGGCCACCTGTTATCATTGGGAAAACAGAAGAGCATTCAATTCACCCAGGACCTTTTCTATATCCTAAGGTAGACACTGGGTAAAAAATTTTCCACGGCTTTTTCTGTGGAAAGCCATATTTCCTCATATGGTGGCAACTCCATGAGCTTGTGGCCATGCTCACCGTGGTTATCCTCTAGCCTTTGGTACATTTTTTTCAATGGTGTGTTCATTAGTGGAGCTGTGATAAGGGATACCATAAAACAACCCGGCTTCACTAAGCCCAAATGTGCTTTCCTAGGACATGATGGACAAGGGGGAGCTGGTGGCAAACGTGATCCAAAAAAGTAATTTCTTTCTTCCTCTTATATATATATATATTTTTGGTTTTTCCCCCTTGAAAAGAGCCTGGTCCCTCTGTCAAGAGAATATTTTCTTTCTATGTGATTGTTTTTTTTATGGTCCAGAAGAAACTACTGATAAGAGCTGGCCAGATAAGAGAAACCTTACTGGAGCAGAATTAGGGCAGTGTTTGACTAAGAGTACTGTTTTCCAGAACCACTCATCTCTCCTTCCTTTTGGCTGTAAGCGTTCTCAGTGTTCAACCAGGGCTGTGGCAGCTGCCCTTGCTGGAGGACAAACCTGGCTTCACACTTCCCTTTTGCCTCCTCTTTGATTTCCACTTGCTGTGATTTACTGGGTTGGGTTCTGCAGCTGCTTCTTGGCTGAGTGCAGCTAAGGTATGTAAATTGCTTTTTAACAGCTAATATGCACCCACATATACTTAAAAGAGAAAAAAAAAAGAAAAGGCAAAACAATATGGTCAGAAGGGAGTTACAGGAGATCAAGTAAGCATCAAGAGGTGAAAGCCACTGGTCTGGCTAAACAAGTCCTGCATGTGGTTAAGACTCTGTTCAGAATAAACTCAGTGGCGAGCAAGTTTGATAGCTTCAAGCTAGGTTTTTAAGGGACGGGAGTGCCTTTGTGCCCGTAATACATACCGAAAGCACAGTGTTCCAACCTCCAGTGACATCCTGATGCTTGTCTTGACTTGGTCAATTTTAAGCAAGGAACAATGATCATAGCAGGAGAAATTATTGTAACTGTCTAGCTTCTCAATTTCTGTTGTCAAACCACCAGAAAGAACAGTGCAAAAGTTTTTAAGCATTTTCTGCACTCTATTTGCCTTCCAGGACTTGATGTGAGGAGACTTACTCTCTTATCTGCGCTTGGGCTTGTTTCTTGGTATGGTCAGTGTTCCTGGTTTCCAGGATGCTCCTGACCACCCAGCCTAGGCTAGGCACAGCTTTGGAAGAGAAGCGTAGCTTTTTAAAATTTGGCTCTGCAGATGATGTTTTCTTGTCCTTTCCCAAAGGGAAAGTTTTAATTTCTCTGTGTCATCAAGTGGTATGCTCTGTTAGGCTGATACTGCGGTCAGTCTGATTTAAACCATAATATTAGAGATTTAAAAAAACCCACCAAAACCAAACCAAACCCAAACACTAAGCAAAAACAAAACAAACAAAAAAAACCCCAAAAACGTAAAACTTGCCTACACACAGTCACCTGGATGAAAACCTTCAAGTGGCACTTGGACTTCAGCCAAAACCAGAATGGTTGTGCTCCACTGCCTAGCAAGCCCTTGCAGAGGGAACAGAGTGCAGGTCCATGGACACTTGCCTCTGCTTTGCAAGAGAGGTGTCTGTTTGTGCACGAGGTGGTGGCATCCATCCTTCTTCCATCAGCATCGAGGCGGAAGACATACTGTAACGCGTTTGCCAGCATGAACACTTGCTAAGCAAAGTATTTCCATACCTCAGGCATGTGTGCCTAAGGTCCTCACACACAGGGCTGATGGTGCCCCTCTGACATTCCCCCTCTGTCAGCCCTAGCCCCAGTGCCTTGCCGGAGCCTGCCGCGGGGTGAGCCAGCCACTTGTCGAGTTACACACTTCAAAGGGCACAGCTCAAAGGCCTTGTTACGGACAGGGACTTTCAAGAGTGCCTGCTTGAAATAGCTTGGCTTTCCCTTCCTTTCTCTTCTCCTTCCCACCCTTCAGTCCCCCTTGTTCCATCCCAAATATCTTCTCTAGGACAGCGAACCCAAGGCTTCTATCTGGGAAATGTGGTGTCATTCACGTGTTCACGGTAACGGTGCAGCTCTGGGGGACAGACCTGTGGTATTTGGATCCAAGGAGATTCATAGAATCATAGAATCACA
>NW_010240768.1:0-429 GCF_000690775.1 Eurypyga helias | reverse complement strand
GGGATAAGCAGCCCTGGCTCCAGATCGACCTGATGCAAAAGCACCGGATCAACGCGGTGGCCACGCAGGGGACGTTCAACACCTACGACTGGCTGACGCGCTACATCGTGCTCTACGGAGACCACCCCAGCAGCTGGAAACCCTTCTTCCAGCAGGGCAGCAACTGGGTAGGGGGCATCCCTGCGGGAGGGGGGTCCCCTGGGGGGAGCGGAGACCCCCCAGCCCAGAGCGAGGTGCTGATGGTGGCCCTCTGTCCCCAGACGTTCTTTGGGAACGTGAACGAGAGCGGGGTGGTGCGGCATGACCTGCACTACCCCATCCTGGCGCGCTACATCCGCATCATTCCGGTGGCCTGGAACCCCCGCGGGAAGATCGGGCTGCGCCTGGGCCTCTACGGCTGGGCCCCCCGTGGGACCACCGCGGCGCGGC
>NW_010240767.1:0-45230 GCF_000690775.1 Eurypyga helias | reverse complement strand
TTCTATGAGTCTATGATTCTATGAATTAGATTGACAGGAGCTTTGATTTTGCCTTCTCCCCACAACAAGGCAGTTCCCTGTGCTGGAGAATATAGACTGCTTTATGCCTCACTGCCTCAAAGTGCTGGCTTTTCTCCAAGCCTCTCCTGGAACAGTGCAAAAAGATGCCCTTCCATCACCCCAAACTGGGGCAAAACCTGGAGTGAGCCTCCTAGCAGTAAAAACACCATTGAAAACTACATTTAATTCATCTGTATTTGCCTTATTTGATAAGAAGAGATGTCACCACAATAAAGATTTTTTCGAATAAAAATGAGTCAGTAACTATCTTTAAAGGACTCGGTTTAAGGGTAGGCGTAATGTAATCCACACAGGCTGTGAAATTATTCTGATCAGGAGGCTTTAAGGAATGTTTCTGGGAACCAAGGTGAATTAAAATTTGACCTTCTTTTTAATATTGTCTTTCTTGACACTTTTCTTATATATACACTTGTTTTCAGGTTTCAGGAATGAGCTGCATTGATCCTGTTTTTGGAGATCAGTCATAGTGGTAAACAGCAAGTCTCTGTGATTTATGACTGGGCTTGCTGATAGTACCTTAGAGATGTCTGAGCACCTGTAGCTGGAGATCCAGCCTTAGGAACCAGGAATTTAAGCCTTTCAGGTATAGCTTTCCCAGCTGTGCTCATTTGTGAGATGAAAACAAATGGGATGAGACAATGATTATTACCAGTAATACTGATCACTGCTCAACCCATATGAAACTTATTTTTCTATTTTTTTAATATTCTACCATGCCCCCTTCCTTCACGCCATCCTTGATCAACCCTTTAATAAAAGCTAAACATGCAGGATTTCTAATAACACCAGTAACAATGAGGGGAGAGTGTCAGGAGCTACTATGCATGTCATAGATTAGACAAAACCAGTGGAAAATTTTTTAGTTGGTGAAGTGTTCAGACGAGTCAAAAGTGTTGTTGTTGTTGTATTGACTCACAATGTGATTTCATACCAGCTACCTCAAGAACACAGCTACTGTGTGCAAGTCCTGGTTAGTCATCCTAAATGGCAGCATTACAAAGTGAAATTGTATTATGTGAACTCTAAGTTTAATTAATGCATTTGCGTGCTATTATACCTAATGAAAACAAGGGTACCATACAATACACTCATGATATAGCCATGCACACACCATTATATTTTCTTTATGTAAGATGGTGATATGGCATGGATATAAAGGCATCTTATACCACAGACAAACAAACCTGTTAGCAACAGGGAAGACTGAGTCAGGAACAAGTCTCCTTAAACTCCAAGCTTTAAATTCAGCTATTTTCACTGCAAAATAAGTGATGCAAGGATAAATTTGCCTACACAGGGTTGGATGTTGCCATGATATTGATAGAAAGGGCTGTGCTACACTGCAGCTTCACTTCTGGCTGCACAGCATGGAGCAGAGTGCTAAGAGGGAAATCTACCACCTTCTGAGCCACTGCTACATCTGCCCTTTGGTACTGATAGAAAACTTCAGCATGTCTGAGATTCTTAAGTTGATTTGTAACATTACATCCTTCGAATCTAACACAGCAGCAACAGCTAACAATTGTGGGAAAAACCCTGCAGGTAAACGGCACATCTGTATTGATCAAGAGCCACTTGATAAGGCATTGAAAACATGCCACTATTCATTAGTAGTGATTGAAGGCAGAGATTTTTAAGGCCAGGAGGAATCATTATGATCTGATAGTCTGACCTCCTGTGCAACATGGGTGAGAGGAGTCCTCCGGCATAAGGCCAACAGCCACGTTTCAACTAGGGCATATGTTCTAGGAAATAAACGGTAACCTTAGTTTTTAAAGAGCCTTTGAAAGAAGAGCCATCTCAGTCCTTCATAATGTGTTACAGTCACTGATCACACTGAGTAGCAATCTGTACTCTACTACTCTTTACTAATCAGTTCATAGGCATTAGGACCAATTTTGGGCACTTTCACTAGAGGTCTGCAGCTGTGCTAGTCACAATAGGTGCCTTTCACAGGCAGTGGAGCAATAGGAACTTTAAAGGAGTGATTCATCTAACCTGTTTTAGACACCTACTTCAGACTGAGATGAATTGTGCTTTACAATCCACCCAGAGTGTTGCTTAGATCTGTACTGACACACAAAGCTTCCAGTTGGACCAGCTCAGATACAGACAGCTATATTTAGCCAGATGAAGCCTCCTTCTGCTGAGGAGTTTGGCCTTTCCCAGTTAGATACTTTTGAACTAAGAGCAAACTATCCCTTAGCCCTGGCCCTGTTAGGGGAAATAGAACAGAACCCCTTAGTACTTGACTTTTTTCTTAATACTTTAAACCATTCTTACAGTCGTCAAATTTTTGGTTTCTTTCTTGGACTGTGAACATCCAAACTGGACAAAATATTAGAGAGCTGATCATATATCAGGATGGTAAATATAGCAGTAGTAGGAACAACAACATATGACTAGCTGTACTAGGTCAGACCCAAGGTCTATCTAGATAAATGTCTTGTCTTTGACAGAGATGCGTAGTGGATGATTTGGGGAAAGTTTAAAAAGGGAAAGAAGTGAGTGATATTTTCTGGAGTCCTCTATCAGCCTCCAGCTTTATGACAAATGTGGACACCGCTGTGCTCAAGAGTTCTCCATGGAAGGTATTTAGAAGAACTCATCTCAATAGCATAAGCTTTTGTTAACCATAATATTGTATGCTAATGAGTTTAGCAGTTTAAATATGGAACATTAACAAAAATAATCCTTTTTTTGTTTTGAATCCGACACACCGTTTTCCTGTCCTGTCTTCTAGGTTTCGTATCATGAGACAGTGAAAAAATATTCTCCCGTATAACCTCTTTACTTTAGATCATCCAGTTTGATGGATGATCTACACCAGCTCTTGCCATGGCACTGAGGTGCAGATCATGTGCTCCAAAACCCAACATGTTTTTCAGAATTTCGGTTTCTAGAGGTGTGTTTTTTAATGTAGTAGTCTTTGTCTCTGACATTTGGGCCTGAACTGAAAATAACTGTTTGAATGCCAGCTAATTTGTTTGCTGTTTTCTCTCATGATTTGGGGGATATTTACAAACTTTACTAGGATTTTTTTTTCCCAGGTAATTGTTAATAATGAAAGTGCTAGACAGCACAGGGTTAAGAATCATATTTTGTAGAACCATTATTAGAACTAGAATAGCTTTACCATTATTTTCTACTTATAATTACAATTCACGACACTTAAATATTTAACTGATACAAAATGCATTTCACGTGGGCTGCATTCATCTGTGCGTATGTGTTGCACTGGTATATTTTACTGATCAAAACCTTGTGCTGTAAAGTCGTTAAATCATTTATCTATCAAACCCACAGTCTCAAGAGGAAGCACCAAGAGACAAGACCTGTTCTCTTTGCATCTCCCTGGGTGGAGGAGGGCAATTCTTTAGTGCTGTTTACTGTTTTGTAAACAGAAGTATATTGAAGTGCTGTCTTAAAAATTAATATGACTGAGTAAATGCTTTCTAAGATCTTCTTGCCCTTTATTGTCTGCCATAGTCTTCAAGTAAGACATTGGGGGCCCAAGGAGCAATTCAGAGGCTATATTTAGACTACAAATTAAGCACAGGCTACAGTTTAGATAAGGTTCGAACAAATCTGTTCCTTACTGGTTTGCGTGCCCAGGTTTTTTCCAGGGACAGAGGATGTGGCGTGGTGCAAGCCCACACATCAGTGGAGCATTGCTACATGACAGACTAGATATAACTGGAGAGAACATACAGAAGCAGCCGGAGCCTGTGATTGGGGAGGTTGCTTTGAAACCTGAGGTACCAGACAGCAGAGATGCATGCATTTAAAAAAAAAAACAAAAACCCAAACAAACAATGAAGTATCCAGATTTGAACCACGAACAAACATGAGAACCATGAACAGCCATGGCCCCAAATCCTTTGGCTCAGAAGAACCTGGGACCAGCAATAGAGCCCATCCACAACCCACCACTGTCCTCTCAGAGAGACACCAGATTGTAGGAGACTGTGTATATATGTTTTGTGCCCCTCACTACAAGAAAGACACTGATGTGCTGGAGCATGTCCAGAGAAGGGTGACAAAACTGGTGAGGGGTCTGGAGCACAAGTCCTGTGAGGAGCAGCTGAGGCAGCTGGGGTTGTTTAGCCTGGAGAAGAGGCTCAGGCGAGACTTTATTGCTCTCTACTACCTGAAAGGGGGTTGCAGAGAGGTGAGTGTTGGTCTCTCCTCCCACATAATGAGCAATAGGAGAGGCCTTGAGAAAAGGCCTCAAGTTGTGCCAAGGGAGGTTTAGATTGGATATTAGGAATAATTTCTTCACTGAGAGGGTTGTCAGGCATTGGAACAGCTGCCCAGGGAAGTGGCTGAGTCACCGTCCCTGGAGGTATTTAGAAGACGTGTAGATGTGGTGTATAGGGACATGGTTTAGTGGTGGACTTGGCAGTGCTAGGTTAAGGTTGGACTTGATCTTAAAGGTGTTTTCCAACCTAAAAGATTCTATGATAATCTGATAAGTGTCTTTCCACAGCACATTTGTCCACAGAGCAGAACAATGTTTCTCTTTTAGGTGAGGGTAGAAATGGTGCTGTCCTGCTTGGAGGACATTGTCACAGCTCAGTTTGGGGCAGTGCTGGCCTGGCGGATGGGTGGTGATCACGCAGCTCCAAATTGCAGCACAGGTTTGCCCGGTGTTACAGAAGCTGCAGCATCTGTGGGAGTCCTGCCATCACAACTGTGGCAGGACTGTGCCCTTTGTGATTTCCTGTTTCCCATTATGTTCGAATCTCACTTGTACTGCTGATCTCTGGTCTGTGGCACTTGCAATCACAGAAATGTCTTCTGCGTTATCTCCCTGACTTGCCTCAGTCAGATCACACAAAACAAATTTCTGAAGGAGAAAATAGGACTTTCAGCCTATGCAATATAACCAAAAATAGTTAACTCTTAAATGTTATTTACAATTTTATCTCCTTCCTCCTGGAGGTAGAAATGCTGCTGGCATGCTCCATGGGGAAGATGCTTGCCAGAGGGTGGAATGCATGAAAAAGGAGAATTTCCTGAATCATCCTATAAAGGCGGCCACGCTATGGAGGAGGAACAGAGTGACCTCTCTGCTTCTTCCCTGTTTCACTCCATCTGGAGAAGGATGTTGAACACAAGGAGTAGGAGGCAGAGGGGAGGCACATGGGGAGCTTTGTACTTCCCACTCACCACATTTGAAGACACCAGCCCACTGGCGCAGGCTTGCCCTCTCTCTTTGGGATGTTCTTTCATACACTAGGAAGACCAGGGAGCTATACCACAGCAGGCCTTCTACATTCAAGTTAAACCAGTTATTTTACAGTTTTATAATTTCAAACAAAACCTTATAGTTGTATAAATTGAAACACACTGTGGCTTGCTCTGTGTGCAAAATACAAGCACAAACCCTGAATTCTGTTCAAGGCCTCAGGAGTGAGGGGTCGATCTTTATACAGGTCCCCTGTAAAAGATGATTTTCAATGCCTATGCAGATAAAGAAAAGGTAAAGGTTTCAGGATATGTGAGGCAGAAAGTGGTCATACCTGGCTCTGTGAAAGCAATGCTACTGAGAGAGAAAGACATATCAGTCTTGCTACATCCAGCTATTCCATGAGAAATAATTTGGCTCACCCACACTCAAGCAGCAACCGGTATCTCTTACGCTACCAGAGATAAGAAAGGCTTATAGTGATAGAGAAGTCATCACACAGTTGAAGAACAGAACCTGCCACCACCTGGTTTTCATTTTTACACTATGAATAAAAGGACTTTCTCAGGGTAACCAGACAACCATAAATCCTTATTGTAATACGACCTTTCATGCACTAAAAGATGACATTAAAGTGCCCTCTGATTATTTAATCTTAATATTTCAATTGAATAAAGAGTACCTTCACTTGTATATATATAGGAATAAAAAGAAGAAGAAAAGGATAGAACAAAAAAGGTTTATCATTGAGAAATTATTTAGGCAGTCATCAGAACAGCTAAATAATACTACATATGAGCTATGTCATTTAAGGCTTAGTAAGGATTTCGCAATCTAATTGTGTCAACGATCTGAGAGATCAGTTCCTACTGACACCACTGTCCCCAGAAGATATTTTGCAGTGTGGTCCAGAATGACATTTTCCCTGGCTTTAGCTGTTCACCAGCACAAATACAACTTAATCCACTGCTTTTGAATTGCCACAGATATGTATGGAAGGATCTATATTTTTCTTAAATTTAACAGCTCCCTCTCTGAGGAAAATTTGGTATTGGAACTGCTGTATTGAAAAGCAAGAAAAAAGTCCTGTGGACCTGCAGGTCCACAGTGTAATTACTGTCCCCAGATCATCTGGCTCCAGGGCAGCACAGGGTGAAATGCCCCGTGACAAAGAGCACCTAAGCTGACCAATAAGTTGACATCCAGTTTGTTTGGTCTTTGTATCACCACTGAGAAAGGATAAAGCTTCCTGTCTGCCTATGCAGGGTGAATATAAATTATCATAGTATTTACTGTCGATACAGTAGCACTATATACACACCTCAAGACAAAGCTGAATAGATCTGCATCTCTATGGAATATGAGGTTATACAGATGGCTGACACAACTGCTTCTGCAGGATTTGCAATAGTATAAATACGAAAACTGACTTTGAATCAAAACGATCTTATTAAATAAGCATTCATGTCAATGGCATGGACAACACATTGTTTATTTTATCAGACATATCCACTTGCTCCACTAGTTCAACAAAGCATTGTGTATCGATTTGACAAAGATACTGTCAAATCACATTGAGTGACTGCTGGTGGTACCAGTACAGACCTTAATTTATATTCTGGAATATATGCCCTCTCTGCCATCTTGGATCTTCCTATAAAATCTTATTAAGATGCACGAAAAAAATCTATTCCGCGTTTTTCAGATTTATGACTCTCAAATGAAAGAAGGAACAGAAATAATCTTTCCATTTGTCAGCCTGTCATGTACATGGAACAGACACAGCTGCTGCTGCTGCAAGAAAATTCTATTACAGGTGCAAAATGGACATTTTCTTCACAAATGGTTTTGTCATTAATTTAGCATAAAAATCTATGAAATCTTAAGGCAGAAGAATACTCATTTCTTCTTATGAACAAAAAGACAAATCATAATTCATTTCAGGTTTTGACTTTGTTATTTTGTACAGCTGAAAAGCTAGCAATTTCTGTGTAGTGCTCAGATGGGCACGTGCCTGGTTTTGAGAAAGGTAATATGCAAAGTTGCTCCTTCGCTTCAGTCTTCCACCAAGGATATAATGATGAGAGTATCTGCATGGTCCCTTGAAAGTAGCAGGGGACTACTACTCTCCCACTCACTCCACCAACCTTGCTCACTTAGCTCCTCAGTCGGTTATAGCTGCGCACCATCTAAGACTAGACATAACTAAGAATGAGTTAACATATTTTTAACAAAAGAACATGTTGCTTAGGAAATACATGTAACCGCGACATTTCACCAGTAAGCATTAGTTTGACGGTAATATGAAAAACTATCTGAAATACGAAATAAGGAACAAAATTCAAATAAGAATAAAATATAAATTTTAAAACTTAGAGAAAAAGGGTAAAAGTCTTCACCTGACCCACTGTAGTCACACACGATACCCCTGTACCCTGTCCCAAGCACTTCCACAGAAGACAGATGGGAACCTGGAGACTCCAATGTGACTGGGCATGTGCAAGGTACAGAGTGCTTTGCTACGTGCTTCCCTTTCAACTCTCTGCTCCCTGGGGAGCAGCCATCTCAACCTTACAGAGTAGGTCGTCCTGAATCCCATTTAGCAAAGGACTGCACCATTTCTCCCCATCCTGAGCCAGTGTAGACAGACCCTACGCTACTTGCTTTTGTTCTCCTGACTCCTCTGAAACTATTTCTCTTCTCAAATTTGTATGGGTTCCTTTCTTCCCCCCCTTATGCTCTTCCCCCCCCATGTCCCATCTGTACCCTGGAAGGGTCCTGAGACAGGGAGTTTGCTGGCACCTTGCAAAGAGATACCTTGCTGTCTCCCATCTTTCTGCCTTCTCCCTCTCCAAAGGATCCCACAGGCTAATTAAAGGGGATAGAGAATTGGAAACTACTAAATACCAGTTGGAAAGAGAATCAAAGTGTTAAAGGTAACTAATCTGGGAAAACAAGCTGTTTCCTATCCTAGAAGTTTTTAAGACCAAAGACATGAAATAAATGCCAAGTATCTGTACTGATCTGGCAATCCAGGTGCAGCAGCGTATGACTGAAAGAATAATAAAACTAACACTTGTGAGCCTCTTACATTTAAGAAAAGAGGGAAGGTTGGAAATTACAAAATCAGGTATCTACCTGTGTGTCTGGTCTGTCTGTAACTTCAGTGAAAATTTCAGATGAAAGAAAAATAAGATTTAACTATAAATGGGTAGTGGGTTAAAATGCAAAGTGAGATTATTGAACTAGACTAACCACATATTTGGAGAAGACAACTGCTTCTTGAAGTGTAGAAGAACTAGTCTCTGGATTTCAGTAAGGAATTCAGCATGATGCCACCTAAACAGCCTTTCTGTGTAGTGTAAAACAAAGTTCTGAGAGCTGATCTCAGGAAAACAAAGCTTCCATTTTGCAGTTACTTCTCAAAGCAGACTGCATTTCAAAATCAGAGATCCTATAGAGCAAACAGATTCCAGCATGGAAACTTGATGTTTGATTTATTTTGAAAAGTTGTGGACTTCATGCTGTTATTTACAGAAAAGAAATATTTAACACTGCTAGGTTAATATAAAAATCTGCTGTGTTTGGAATTTACAGATGATCCACAGTTGATGTATTTAATTACGTATTAGAGACTGGATGGACAATTCCTTCATATTCTCCTTTCTTACAAATAGAATATATCTAATTATTCCTTAGATTCATTAGGATACAGGGAACAGAAAAAAAGAAGAAACAGAACCTGTACTCATTTACTTCTGCCATGATGACATCAGTAAACCTCTAATTTTCTGAGAAAAGTTATTTTAAAGTTTTAAGAATAGAACACTAGATAATTCACATTTTTATTCTGAGACTATTATGTTTATCCTTTGGTTTTAGTGGAGTTGGCATGCTCATAAATCCCACCTTTCTCTGGCTGTTATTTCTGTCTGGTAAATTATTTTTTTATTCACAAGGCAATAAAAGGTCACTGGAAAGAGAAATATAATATTCAGTCCCATAAAATAAAGTTAAAGAGTATTTAGCATTTATATCTTTCCAGGGCGGTAAACAAAATATGGTTTATTTGACTCAATGAAGACCTATGGTACTGAAAGAGATAAATCTAATGACTTGCTTTAACAGAGTAAGATAAATCTTTCAAGACAAATCTTCAATAATGCCACGTTGTTCCTGTGGAAGTCCACTACACAATTATACATAGGTGCCCATAGAAAAAGCAGCACTTTGGCTCTTACCTGCCAGAATTATTTATGAGATGCACAAGTAGATTTCTGAACCACTTCTGGAAGTACAGCACACTTCTATGTTGCTAGTCTATTAAATTACAACAGCAAAACATTGCTTAATAAAGTTTAGTACTAAATTTGATCATAAAATTGCAGGAGTAACAAAGATTTTCCATTTTTCATCAAGCTTTATTTTGACTGAAGGCTGGTTCCTAGGGTTTATTTTTGAGAAGTCAAGCAAATTAATTCCTTTTGAAAGGAAAATTTAATTCTGCTTACTAAGAAAATTTAATTCTGCTTGAGACACTTGGTTTAAAAAGTGATATAGCAGCTAAACAACTAAATGTACCTGAGTGTATACCACAGCCAGAATAAGCATTAATTTTTTAGAACAAAATTGCATGTGAAAACACAATGAAAGAACGCATAGTAAAGTACGCTTTGCATTTTGCAACTACAATATTCAATTTAATTTTCTTTTTAATGCGATTTCTTCATATTCACACTCTTTTAATGAACCCTGGAAGAATGGGAGTTCTGCCAGAGAATCATACTGGCCCCAAATATTTCCTTAGCAAGGAAGAGAATTTTATATTCACAGCCCAGATTTTTCCTGGTTGAGCTCATGTATTAATGTATTAATTGTGATCTCTTATGTGGACAACTAACAGAAAAAAAACCAAACAAACAAGTTATTCTGTCAATGCAGTGTTGAAATAAGGTTTTCTCCTAAATGTGGGCTCAGCTTCAGATTTTAGAAAGAAGTGTGAAGTCAAACCTCATTTTGCATCTGCTCTATGGCTTCTACTCAGCCTATTCAGCCCATACTCTCTGCAAACCTCGGTTCACTTCACTAATCTATATTTTGCATAAGTAACAGAAGTGGAAGCACTCACTTCTCAAGAACTTTTTATTTTTCATTTGCTGTCAAGCTGATGCCCCATCATGGGAGGGAACTACTGCAGGGAAAGTCCTTCTCAGTAGAGGGAGGGAGGGAGGAAGGAAATTGGAACTGGAGTTTCATGGGCAATTGAAACCAGAAGTTCCTACTGATGAGAAAGAACCTGAAGTACAGGTGTTTGCATTAGCTCTGCCTAAATGATTCACATTTCAATCAAAGGCTCTTAAACAATTTCAGTTCTGGGAGGTGGGAGAATGGAAAAAGTAAAAGAATGAATCCTGTTACCTCAAACTAGGAATCTGAACAAATCTGGATGGGTTTTCCTTTACTGCCTAGTTTCCAGCATTCCCACTGGAGTCAGGGAAAGCTTCAAGCACTCAGCATCTCTTACAGCCCAGCTTTTTGTTTAGGTGACTAAATTCAAGCAGAAGATTATGCTGTTGTTTTTTTCTAGTAAGTAAACCTTAATCCTTCCATAGCTTTTCTCCCCATTAGTGTGATACACCAGACCTATCTGCTTTGTAAAGAGACTGATAGATTCAACAGAACTAAGCTGTACTTCCAGTGCTCTAGTAACCACTGAAAGAAAGCAAGACC
This sequence comes from Eurypyga helias, assembly GCF_000690775.1. Lineage (NCBI taxonomy): Eukaryota > Metazoa > Chordata > Aves > Eurypygiformes > Eurypygidae > Eurypyga > Eurypyga helias. The sequence continues at coordinate 34,228 of NW_010240767.1, read as the reverse complement.
TTCGTAGGTCACCTACTCCATTCCCTTCCTCAAGGCAGCAGCACCTACACCTGGACAATCTCCAACAGATCAACTTGCTGCTTTATGCTAATGGATTCTTAAAGAAACTGGGGAAATGGTCCAAATAAACAGGAAATAAGTGCTTACTCTTTTGCACTAGTTTTGATAATTGAGTTACTTGCATTAACTACCATTTCTCAAGCATTCCATTAATTAGATACTAGAACTATTTTCAAGAGTAATACAAGCAGGATTTGGCCAAATCTGAGGGAGTCCTTTACCAATCACATGTACATGCATTTGAAATCTAAAAACTAATTCTTCTCTTGTTCAGCTGCCCGATTGAGTGTTTGGATAACTCTCCTCCACTTACATCAGGATCTAAACGGCCCAACCTTGCAGAAGAAACAACTTCTCCTAATTTTCCTGCTTGAAAACCTACATCTCCACTAAGCATTCTGGTTTTGGCTATTACTCTTCGGTGGCAAAGGACCACCCTGGTGTGGTGCTGCAAACTGCCCAAATGCCATTTTATCTGCTAGAAAGGTATTTTCAGAATAGGGTCTCAAAGAGTGATTGAGGCTTGATGGAACTTTTTCTTCCTTTCTATCTCAGTATTGAAAATCAAATATAATCACTATTTATCCTTCCACCTGCACAGCTCCCTGCCTTGGGCTTCTCAAGTGGCACCATGTAACTTCATAACTCCCATAAATCAGGTAATCCTGTGTATTCAGTCCTAGAGGTGCCACGAACTCATTTTTTAACCCAACAAGATTTATTGGGTGGTGATTTTTCATGCCTTCTGGCACCCCAAGACAGTGGATATTTATATTTTTCCTCTCAACTTATTCTCTAATATTTCAAAGCAATGACTCTATATCACTGTTTCCAAAAGTATTACCTCATGACGAACTCCCTACGCATTGATACGCACAGGATCTAATAGTTCTGCCATTTTTTTCCATGGCTGGATTTTCTTCAGGTTTTTACCATGAGAGAACAGATGCATCTGGAATGGTATGTTTTGTACTGTTGCTTTTAAAGACCTTCTGATGTACCTGTAGAATGGATCTCCCCTCCTTGGTGTTTGTAGAAACTGGCAAGCTACATGGGGTATATGACAATCTGTTACCAATCTTGTCACCAAATTTTCAAGAGACTAGGAAGAAGATACAGAAATTATCTGTAAATAGGCTACTACAGGGAGTTTCTCTCTTAATACTCAAGTGTCCTGATACTCCACTGAAGATTGAATGATTGTCATTCACTTTTGTCAGGAAAACACTAAACCTATTTAGGAATCAGTAATACTACAGTTTTACAGGAGTAATACTGTTCAGATGAACTTTTCTATTCTCATACTGAAGTAGTGAGAATCGAAGATTCCCTGGGAAGTTAAATGTCCAAGTGAAAAGAAACAGCAGGAAAACTGCACATTTGAGACTGGTTTTAAGTTCAGGGCTAGGAGTGAATTTGGGTCAGGGTCACAGAAACATGCTAATTTTACAGCTTGATGTTCAAATCAATTGCAGTAGAGCAAGAAGCATAGAATTTGCTAATAATTCTATTATCATTAACTGTGCCTGGATAATGATTAGCACCAGTAAGGGCTCCGATTAGATTTACAAAATGTAGATGAAAAATTATTACTTTTACTACGTGAGTCTGAAAGAACAGGGACTCAGGAAAAGGACTTGGGCCAAAGGGAAGAGTGGGGTCTTTTTTACGCTTTGCTGCTATTAGTTCTAAGGCTGGAGTTCGATTAGTACCACAGGCACCAGGAAGTGACTCTTTTATTATTATTGCTCCATGAAACCTAAGACCTGATGAAATAGGATGATAGTGAGTGTGAAATGGAAAAAAAAACAGTTATGTATGACTTTGGCCAGGGAAGAGGTGTGTAAACTACTATTAAAGATTATTGTTAACATTAGGAAAAGGCTGGCAAAAAGGATTACAGAGGGCAGTGGCTGAAGTGCTCCACTTACCTATCTTGCCAAATCCACAGGTTAGCCAGTGAAGACATCTCAGCTTACAATTAACCAGAAGTCATTTTCATAGTTGGAAGAGAGTGTTTATGGTAGACACAAGGACCTCTAGGTACTGAGTAATAAAATCAACATGTGCTGGACCTCTGTCCTCATGTGAACTACCTCTACTTGGCCGCTGTTACCCATCTCAAAACAGAATAATTTCACAATTTTATCATCAGAGATCTGTGTGCAATATCAGTAACAATATCAAGCAACTTATCAAACAGTTCACACAAAACTGATATCTGCTTTTGTGTAAAAATAAAATCCACACCCAATCTTAATCAGATTTGGTCTTCATGAAGCCCAGCATAACCACAAGCCATCTTTCAGCCTCATGCCTAATCATAAACTTGAGGAGGAATAGACGGCTGAGGCTCCTTTGCAGACCTTCCTGGGAGGACCCCTTCAAGGCCACTGGTGGTATGGTCTCAAATCTGCCTGAAGCACAGGCAGCCTGAACTGCAGCCTGCTGATCCTTGGGAGAGCATGAATTAAGTGATAAATTGTAAAAAATCCAAGGAAGCATGCCAGACTTGCGTACTCCACACGCCCAAACAAATGAAGCTCCAACTCTTTTCTGTTACTAACCTATCCACCTAACCTATTTATTTAACATTATGTTATTACAAAGCCCCATACCCAACAAGCACATAAAGTGTAAGACCCTGTGGGTCCCAGCCCTCATCCTCACTGCAGGAGTTAAACAGAATCCAAACATTAAGCAAATATAACAAACCTTAACACTATCCACAGCCCTATAGATACTGCTATACCATCAGTGCTCACCGAGCTCTTAAACCATCATGGACAAGATTTCACAGGATCAAGGAGTACAGCTACCAACTCAGGCCTTAGTCCCAATGTCAACCCTAATTCAAACCGTAACCTTGACTCTAATCCTTCTTGTCACTTTCTCATTCCACTTTTGCCCTAGGTTTGTACGACACACAGATTTGAACAGGAAGTCTATCACTTCAGCCTCTCCCGTTCACAACAACAGATCAAGAAGAAATTATTCATTAATCTTATGCCATAAATCAATTTCAATTCAATCGTCACAGAAAGCCCCAATACTTGAGCAAGTTCTTGGCTTTGTTAAGCCAGTATCAATAAATCAATGTATTTCACATGCTGAATTTTGAAGACTAAAAGTAAAATCAAACTTTTATCCCTTGGGATTTTAATGAAGAGTAAATTAAGTCACTAACATACATAAAAATAAAGTAATCTGTTTCAAAAGTTTAAGATATTCTGCAAACAACATTTGTTCTTCTGAATGCTTATTTGGTTTTGGAATCTTCTAGAAGGAATTCTTTTGAGAAATATTAGATTTAGAGAAAAAAGTAACTATAATGGCTCTCAGAAACATGAACATACTACAGCTAGCACTCTGGAAAGCAACAAAATTGAAGCAACCTATAAACTGGAAGTATATTGGAGAGAAGATGGGGAACACTTCAAAGGATTGTCTGAATCAGAGGACTGCAGTGAGAATTTTTGATTTAAAAATTTACAGTAGTTCAGTTTGAAGGAATTTGAACCTTGTAGAGTGCTCCCTCTTGAAGCCACAGCAACTGCCAACAACTCTCAAGACAGAGACAGCCCTTATTTTATACCTATCCATCCAAAATTTCCTTTGTAATAATTTTTAAGTACACATAAGTGAAATGGGAAGAAAGGGTCTTGGGGAATAATTGCAAAAAAAAATCAACTAAGATTTGTATGGTGCATACTAATTTCACATGTCCTTATGGATGTATAATTTAATAGATGATACTGGAGAATGTGATATAGATTATGTTAATCGGTTATGGATTATGCTAACAGTATGAGTTCTTGAAACCCCTATAGAATAGGATAGAAAATACCTTCTTTTTTTTTTTTAAATTTTGTGGTCAGCAAACAGAACTGTTTACTCAATTACTGAATTAAAAATTTATTTAAAAGAGCTTGCCTTATATTTTCCAGTATAAGTAATAACGACAAAATCCCAAAGGCCGACAAAGCATGTTTGGGCTCTTCCCCACCACCTAGCTTAATGAAAAACTATGTGGTAGCACCTTAACACTCAAAAATGACATTATAGTTTTAATCTAAATACTTTTTCTAAAAAAGGGGACTCTGATCATACAAAACAAAACGCATAAGTGCATGCAGGTATCAGCCTTGCAGACGCAACACCAAGCACCCCGGTGGCATCTGGGCAGCAGTGATGCACCCCAGCTCAGACGGTGGCTCGCTGCTGCTGTGCTGCGGTTGGGGGGAAAGGATTCCACTTTGTTCAGCAAGAGGTGCTGAAGCTATAGCCCACCCTGCTAATGAGGTTGCCAGGGTTACCGCAGGGATCCCAAGTGTGGAGATGCAGCACTGTAATAGAGCAGCTTTGCTTCACTAAACAAAAAAACCCAAACAAACAAAAAACCTAAACAACAACAATAAAAAGATAGAGATGATTAAATACGACAGGATTGCTGCAAAAATAAATAAAACCGAATAAAAACATTAACAACTACATACAGGCAAAATTCCAGAGCTGGAAAAATTATTGCTAAATCCTGAATTACCTGCTGATTTGAAAAAGTGTTTTCTAAACCCAGAGGGAATTTTTGGCACAACACAATTATGTTAATATTCCTGCCTCGGTTATACCCTTTACCACCCTCACAGTATGCTCACATCTATCCCAGCGATACCACTTGGAGGGAGATGTGTCTCGTTCCTACTGCAGGACAAGATGAAACCCCAGCTTTCACCACTGATGCTGGTTCAGCATAACAACTCTTGTACTTGACCGTAACGGGTCATATCCAGGAGATTTTTAGCTGGGCTACAGGTTTGAGTGTAAGATATTGTTGGAATAAGGACAGCTGCTGTGCATTGTCTCTTTTTGGCCCAGCAGGTCTGTGTAACAGACAGGGTACCCAGGGCCGGACATCAGAGCACAGGCATGAAGCCAGGTTTGCCATGGGCACGTGAGCAGCCCTGTATAAGCACAGCAAGAGGGTTACTAATTTTATTACATACACAAGGGTAAAATAGCTTGTATCTGAGTACAGAGCTGCTGGTATAAATACAGCCTTAAAATACGATTTCAGAAACTAGCAGTGGTTGCTGTGAAATGCCCTAATGCTTCGAAAGCCTCCTAAAATTTTGAGAAAATTCTATCAATCAGAGTCTTAAAACTGTTCGTGCTTTTCATCATTTTGTGGTGGGGTTTTTTCCCATAATTTTCTGCTTCTATTTTATAGTCTGTAGTTGAGGAAAACCTCTTACTCTTGCCTTTTTTTATTTATTTTTGACATGGAAGAACATACGTTTTTATGGCACCTTTGCAAAACCTTATGTGATCAGCATAATGTCAGGAAGAGGTGACTCATGTAATAAAGAATTTGAGAGAAAAGTTGTCTTAAAAGACATGTCCCATCATTTACTTAATTATTTACAATGCAATATTATACTGATAAATTACTTTGAACAGTACTATTTACACCTTTTTTTGAGCAATTGCTTTTTATATCTTAAGTCCAAACATCTCAGGCCTAACAATTCCTGAAAAATATTGTTCCCCACTGTAGGCTGTTTCTTTGACTGTGAAACTTAGGTTGGACACTTCTGCGTTAGTATTCTTAAGCACTGCAGTTATTCAGGATATCATAGAAATCTGTTCTGATATCATAGAAACAATTTCTTTTTGAAGTTACTAGTTTTGAAGATTATTACAGGGTAAATCCTGAAAAAGGAAAAGGTGTCATGATGCATTTATTCTATAAATACCTAGTAGAAAATTAAAATTAATAGGGTAAATAGAAGAATGAAAAGAATAAATTAGTAACTCCAAAAGAGCAGTTTACCTAGTGAAAAACCAATTTTCTGAACTTAGCTATTTAAGCATGCGTCTTTAGTTGTTGTGAAGTTTTTCAAGCAGGATAATTAAACAAGCCAACATTGGTTTCTCATCTTCAAGTTCAGCCCACATTGTGAAGTGTCCCACAAAACCAGAATACTCATTGTGGCTAATTCTGCTTTTGCCAGTTTATACTGGTGAATCGGCAGTGATTTTAGGAGATGAGGGTAGGTGACACTGGCAAGAGGACCAGGACATTCCTATTTGTAGGGGCCAAATCCAAGTACATTAGTAATCTGTCTATTATCCTCAGTAGTGACTGGCTTGAACACAAGGATCCCTTCATCTGGACTGACGAGGCTTGTTTTCCCTGTGCACTTACAGAGGCTTTGGCCTTTAATAGCTATCTAGTCACCTAAGCGTCTATTTCTGTATTTCTTAATGCTTGGCTTTCTCATAGAAGGAACCCCGAATTGTCCTAGGTTTCTGGAGGTTGTACTCATATCAGTAAACTTTGAATTTCCGGTACTGTCTCTCCTTTCCTTTGGACATGGTCTTTAAGCCCTTGTGTGCAACGGGGATCGCAGGAGCTGACTCTTCCCTCATCCTAGGGAATATGTGATGTCTCCACAGCCTCTGCTTGGCAGTAATCAGGGGGACTAAAATAAGAGAGACAAGTTAGAGAATCTGTCCTAGTTATTGATAGTGCCCCTTAATTTTTTAAACAGTATGTTCAGCCACCACAGACAAAGCATGACACCAGTTCTGGTTTCAGCTCATTCCTACCCAGTCTTCTTGCTGGATAGCAATTGTCAGATGTACAGGAGAGAAGCAGACAAGCCTGATGTACAACGTGAACAGAGGAAAGCATACTGCAAGGGTACCTTCTTCTCCTGCTGCCCATTTCAGGAGGTTTTAAGCCTCTTTCTTCTTTGCTCTTTCCATACCTGCAACTGGAAGAGACTCACACTGGAAGAGAGCACAGACAGGAGACAAATACCGCATTTGCGGCATCAAAACCCCATGGCAGCGGACTTCTTAGGTCACAGACCAGTTGGGGATTTCATTGAGGTATAAAGATGACAAAGATGAAAAAGAAAAAAAAATCTCAGCAAATGTAGAAAAAAATATTAAAAAAAATGTAGCCAGATAAATTGCTGTTTGTAAGTCTGACTTTAAAATATTCAACACATACATGGATTTATTCAGAATTTCTCTGTCTGTATCTGTCATAAGTTTTCTGCAACTCTGAATTGCTGGACCATATAACTGAATTAAAAAACTCATATTAAGTGTTTAGCAGTAACAAATTGATATAATAATTGTCAGAATTTCAGTAATGCAATTATCAAATGATTCTGAGTTTCTCACAAAATTAAAGTGATTAAATGTCTCTCAAGGTTTATGGTTTGATGCGAATCTATAAATCAAAAGGCTGCCTGCAATTCAGCTGCCTAAAAATATATATTTAAAATGCACAGAGGGCTTTTGATCTAAATGAAAAACACGAAGAAAAAAGTTGTTGTGTTAAAAATTCAAGGGTACATTGAGGCAGACTTTTTGGATTTTGTATTTTTAAGAGAAGTTTAGAGGCAACTAAAAGGATTTTTCCACCCTATCTAAACTAAATGAGAGGACAAAGGCAGGACTGTCCAGAGTACAAACGATGACCTATGAGATTAAAAAGAAGTCTCTTTGTTGCAATTTTATCATCACTTGTAAGTGACAAAGTGCCAAAAGACAGGTTTGTGGCAGCAGCAATATATTTTCTTCAGGGCAGGAAAATCATCAACAAGGTGTCTGTATATGTGTAGCACTGCTTGAATATGAAAGCAATTTTCTGAAGCCCTGTGGCTTAATTCTATTGTTTTTGTCAAGAACGAATATTCTGGATCACAATCTTCAGCGACTGATAGTAATGGACAAACTGTGAAAAATGGATGAGCAAGTTCCTCAGATGACTGCTGGACAAGGCTCCAGTACCATCAACAGCAACATTTGCATTTACCTAAAAAGAGATTAAATGCTATCAGGGTTTCAGTACATCTATCTGCCTGCCTTCTGTGTATGGTTCCCATTAAATTACAGGGGGAACGGAAATATGTAAATGGAATAAAATGAAGAGAAAGAAGAAAATAAAGGCATGCTGCATAAAGAAGAGCAACTATAATCTTCCATTTTCTAAAATACTTTTATTCTAGAAAAATATCAACTAGATATGCAGAAGTACAAGCAGTGACACAACTGCTCAATCAAAGTATAGGTAACGTGAGATAATAGACGTTATTGCATCATATACCTCTAATCTACTGACATACCTTCAAGAAAACCTAATTATGCATCCAATATTCATCCTCAATATCTTCTGAAAAACATTTCAGGCACATGAGAGCCCGTTCTTTTCCTGAAGCAGGATCATATCCTCCGGCATTTAATGGCAACATAAATTACAAGCTTCTTTAATTATTCAGTTCCACCAGGCCTGGCCGGCACCTTCATTATCTTCCATGCCAAGCACCCTCTGACTTGGAGCAAACACAGCATGTACGGGAGCAAGTTCTGCAGACAAGCTAAATGGTGTCCCCTTTCATTGGCAAGTAGAGATACCTGTTGACTTCTCCATCCACTCAAAATCCAACTAAAAAAATGCTGGGTTTATCCAAGTTATGGATTTTAATTGATATTTTTTATGATAAACTATTTCAAGGAAGTAAAGAATATTTGTGTTTGATTCTATTCCTTCTGAAATCCAAAACCATATCCTACTTAGGAAAGAGATAGAATGCTGAGAGCATTTGACTTCACCTAAAAATTCAAGATTCTGATGCTCATTCAGGCAAGAATATAATCTATGTAAAGGCTTTACTTCATACACGTAAGCAGTCTCATTTCAGACATGGCAGATGGAGGTAAACATGGGAAAAATTAAGTCTGTTCAGTTCCTTGCACATGTAAACTAAGACATTTATTTCCAAAACTTCAAAGCTATGTAGCACCCTAATCTCTCTGAGTAGCTGGGCATTACTCAGGAACTGTTGAACTGGGCTTCTTCAATAAACAGAGCTGAAACAAAATGATCTTTTAATGAATTTATGGGATTAATCTGATTATAAAGATATTATGATTTTGTATTCAAATATATTTTGTCTTGATTTTGACACTTCGTCTTTTTTGCATCAAAAAATCTACCTTTATATGAATTTTAAACCAGATTGTCTAGTTAGTGTAAAAATTAAGGCATTAAAATAACATTGGGAAAATAGTTTTTTGGAAGTATTAATTATTTGCTTATTTCCAAATAGAAATTTTCCAAGACTAATCATACAGGAAGGTTCATCAGCTCTTTGCTGCAGGAGTAACACAGTTCTGCTGAAGAAACACATTACTGATTTGTTATAAAGTTCATCAAGATGATGCCTTGGGGACAAAGTACTACCCATCCACAAAATTCAATGGAGGCTAGTAGTGCTTTGTCACAGGTAGGCTCTGCCCATAGCTTTTTCTGTTCCTGTTTTTCGGGGACCACAAACTTTTACAGTCATCACTGGATAGGACAAGAGCAAATGGCCGCAAGTTGCGTCAGGGGAAGTTTAGATTGGATATTAGGAAGAACTTCTTTACTGAAGAGTGGTCAGGCACTGGAACAGGCTGCCCAGGGAAGTGGTGGTGTCACCATCCCTGGAGGTGTTCAAGGAGCATGTAGACATGGTGCTTGAGGACATGGTCTAGTGGGTACGGTAGTGTTGGGTTGATGGTTGGACTAGGTGATCTTATAGGTCTTTTCCAACCTTAGTGGTTCTGTGATTCTGTGCAGACGATATCCAAAATGTTAATGTATCAGTATGTGTTTGCTGTTCTCTCCTCAGCTGAAGGAGAATTTCCCAAGCTGCAATGAAGTAAAAGGGCTATCTGGTTATAGGACCCACAGGTTTACAAGGTGATGACATCTCCCTTAGCAGGATTCTATGTTGCTTATGCTAGGAATATTTCTGCCTAACCTCCAAGAAAAATGGAAAACTAAAGCAATCTGTCTTTAACTCCCACTCTAATAAATTGTGAATAATAAATGGTTGAATACAACTATCACAAGTGAGGCTGCTATTTAGGTTAAATATAATAGCAGGCACCGACTACGTGAAGGGCCGTAAGGACAAAGGGGGCTGTTGGTGTTGTTAAATACTTGTTAAAAGCCTAACTGACTGCCTAACTAGGGAAAAGAGTACTCTTTATATTTCAGGTATGAAAAAGGAATCGTGGATACATTTCTATCTAATCCCTTTCAATGACAGTAATTTTTGATGCTGTTTGCTGTAACAATAAATTTTGAAACACATTTAAATACACATTTTCCACATGTATTATTCCTGTAAATATAAAACTGATGTCAAGCCAGTATTGTGGTTCCATAAATCTTCAGTGACTCCTTTGGTTTATTTGAAGACTCAGAATATTTCTTGAATTCCTCATTGAATGAGTTTACCTCAGAGCCATAAAGATAACTACTGTTTTTAAAGGAAAATTGTTGAAGTATATAGTATTATAGTACAAAATAATGTGAAAAGTGTTTTACAGTGAATTCTGTGCAATACAACCAGTCTCAGACCCTCCACTTAGATTTCTTAAATTTCCTCAAAACTGACTCACTCTATAAAAAAAATAGAGCTAGTTCCAAGCCCACTACTAGATTGTGGAGGCCAGTCTCATTAGGAGCTCACGTTCTGGGAGGGAGCTCCAGAAAGATCAGACTATCAGCAAGAAAAATAAGTCCATTATTTACCAAGATATTGGCGTTCTGTCTCGTCGCTCAACTACTTCTAGCACTGCACATGAGAACTACAGTATTGAAAATATACTGTATCAGGAATGGCACACAAGATCTATGAACAATTTGTCCCTCCTGTCATTGCCAGAACAAGCATCACTGCAGATCATAAATGAAACAAACCAAAAGAAAAACCTGAAAAGAAATCTCAGGCAGCAGATCCTCCATTCGAAAAACCCACATATGAAGGGCTAAATTTACAAAATTTGCAAAGTTCAAATTGCTCGACACAATTTTTACATGAAAATAGACTATGCATACATACAGCAGTGAGGCATTTCTGAATGTGTGCGTCCAGCTTCTCATTTAAGGTATAGGTATCTGTATTTTACCCTGTATTTGATAAGAGCTAGACAGTGAAGCCACATAGGTATTTTGTTCAAAATAAAAAATAAAATAATTGTATTTGTAAAAATAATAAATCATTTCAAGAATTATAATAATATAAATTTTTACAGGTTAAAAGAGCAGCTAACAAACTATAACAATGCAATGCTTTATATGAACAAGATTTCTACAATATTTGTGATAAACAGATTGTCATGCAAAAATCTCTAGACCTCAGTCCTGTGGTATCCTAAACAACCAAGTCATGTAACTCCTCTCCTACATTCATCAAGCTCCATATGAAAAAATAGGTGTATTGCCTCCACAGCTCACATACAAGATTTTCACAAGCTCTCTCTCCTAAAGGTTGCATTTTTTTCTTTAGATTTTAGTCTAAATTTATTTATTCATATGTTTGCTCATCTATACTCATTTGCTTTGAGTCAACAATGCCCTTGAGTTTAGGCCACTCTTCTCAATCCCTCATTTCCACTTTCCTGATGTAATTAAAGCAATCGCATCCTCTTCCATCTTACTTTTCACAAGGCTAATAAAACCCTGTTGTGATCTCCAGTTCCTTGATCATCCAGGCAACTTTGCTTTGCAATTATTTCTACATGATTTCAGCTTTATTCTAGATAAGAGAGCAGAGTTTTATCAGTTACTCCAGATGAGATCTCACTAGGGCCTTATGAAATGGCATTTACATTCCTTCTCTCTTGGAAAATTTTTACCTGATACATTCTAAGACTGCTTACTTTTCACAGTCCTGCATCCACACAGTTTCAGAGTTATCCCTTGACTAACTAACGCTGCATCCACATCGCTTGGGACACCTACTACAGGTAACAGCAGAGGACACAGCAACAAATGGTGCAGTTACTCACGCCTGCACTACTTGGGACATGCAGTCCTTTTTCTAGTGAGTGCCAACCACATTCAAATTGCATAGCACTTGATCTGGGTGTCCTGTGGTGCCTGCATGGAATTCCTGTGGCCCTAAGAATTAATTCTCTTGTGTCTTTCCAGTTCAGGTACTGAAAATAAAAGGGAAACTGAACTGCAGTACTCCAGAGCAATGTCAGACCAAGGACACTGCTTGGACATGTGTGATGTATGAGAGGTACTGGGTTTGTTGAAACAGGGTTGGATGGCTATACAGGGCAAAGGGAATTAAACATGTGTTTAAGTTTTCCCTCTCTGTATATGAGAAGTAGTACCTGGAGTAAACTACTCCTTCTGGGTAATAACACACTTGGATTTGCCCTGGGAAGGAATTAATGATGACGTCCAAGAGAAAGCTTCAGGATCCAACATATATGCAGTGTAGCTGGTGAGGAGAAGACCAGAGGTGAGCTGAGGATTTCCAACACTTTACCAGCAGATGCATATATACTCATTATTCCTCTGTTATTTCCAACAGATGGTGGTCCCTTGCTTGACAGAAATGTTGCTATTGCTCTCCATCGATCAGATCAATGCAAATTACTTTCACATTTTCTTTATATTTAATTTGACTCATCTCCCCGTTACCTCTTAGATTATTTTATGCAGCTGTTTCATCCTTAAAATCTCCACTGTTGCCCTACACTGATATAAAATAACGTCAATTTGTGTTGATTCAATGACTGTTTACTGAGGAAATCAGTCTGCTACCAGTCTGTTACCCACAGATATACCATTAAACAAAACAGCACTAGTGAACAATGGAACACCTCTATCATGCAATTATTGAAGTCCATGAAATAATTTTGCAATGTTTCAACTAGCTGTCTCAGCCAACTCCTAATCATAGTTTAGGGTTACCAGAAGCCAGCAAATCATCTCAATCAGCAGCACTCATGGAGGCAACCTGTTGAAAAGTAAAAGCATTTAAGAATATGGAAATGGGTTATGCCATGTTGTTGGCTTCTGCATCAGAAAATAGTCCCAGGTCCTCTTAATTTGCTGATGTAGACTTGGCGCAATTCATTATTTGCTCTGCCTAAAGAAAAATGAAATATTTCAAACTCATTCAGAATTATTACAACCACTTAAATACATTCAAATCTGTATTTATTTCTTCAATGTGTGCAATAGTTTGCCATTTTGTCAAACCTTAGGAGGCGAGACATTCAGTTAGAGTCTTCTAACCTTGTTTGAATATACTGAAATCTAATTGTGAACATTGCAGCTCACTTTATCTCTGTGATGAACAGAACAAGTCTCTGCATTCAAACAGCTCTAAACTTTGGGCATTTTGCCCAACTTTGCTACTGGTATGGAGAAAATGGTATTATAGTATTACAGGGCTTTTTCCTATAACACTAAAACCATCAAATTCCTGGAAGGTATTTTCTGTGCCTAGAGAAGTGGGACTACAAAAAGAACATAAACCTGCAAAGGTGTTCAGAGATTGTGATCACACAGAGTTTGTGCAGATCATACAGAGTTTCAGCAGGGCAAAACCTTCTCAGCACAGGCACAGCAGCTCCAGTCACTGTCCTGCAGAGACAGACACATTTGCATTACCCCCTTGCGTGCGCCACTGACTCCAGTGGGACCACACATATCTACAAAGCTCAGCAGGATCAAGGAGCTGCCTGTTTCAGACTCTTCTGTGATCCTGATTGGCTCCTCTAGGTTCCTAGCAATTAATAAGTGATCTCCATAATGCATTAGGTATTCAAAAATCTTTTTTATACTGGTATTTCTTCGTTCTGTCAAGTAACACACATGCTGAATTCTTACTAAATGCATTGCTCTAGGTTACTGTTTTATACTTACTTGAGCTGCATCTTTGTGCCCTTGCTTTCTCAATTACTCTCCCTAATGCTCAGGAAATGCCCAGGTTGATTTTGTTAACATTGGTATAGCACTGGGGGCAAAGAGGGAGGGGATAATGAGAAGGAAAGGGATCATTTATCAAGACAGAGAATTAAAACCAAGACTTTAACAAAAATATATTTGGGTTAAGATTTTAAATGGCATTTGCCTGAATTGTCTGGGAACCAATTTCCATCTACTCTATCCTCCTGTGGCCAGAAGGCTTATACAATGCATTTTACACTGTGATTTTCCCCATATTATGAGGGGAGAGTTATTTCAGATTCTACTGTGCTTCCACAGTTTCAAAGCTGAGTCTTAACCTTTCAATCTGCTTATTAATACTCATGTCATGGCTCCTGTTGAGAAAGAGGTTTAGTGTCACTGTCCTCAATCAGTGTCCTTTCATTCACTTTCATTAAAGAACCATGTTTTCCTGACAAAGGATAACAAATGGACGCTGTGGGTCCCTAATGTGCTTTTTGACTACAGAGCCTGTACCATTTCTCTGAAGCAATGGCAATTATTTGTCATTTTAATATGACTTGGCAAGGAGATCCAAAAACATATGACCATTATTCATCAATATGTATATCTTGTGCTTGCATTAATATTAGAATATCATTATTATTACTCTGACATTGTATGAGCTGGACAAAATTACATCATGTAAAAAATGTATTAAGCTATGTTCAGCTATATCCATACAGCGAGGCAAAAGCAATTTAAAGACCTGTGGCAGCTCTGTGTCGAATGCAGCAATTCATTCTGATTAGCAGTAAAGCCCCTTTACCTGTGTATTAGTGAAACATATTTCAGTATTGTTCCACTGTTAATTGGAAACAGCATAGTTCTATGTTACTATTGTTACCAAACATACATGATGATCTCATCCATTTTCTTTGTTCCTAATATCTCATGATACTTAATACTCCTCGCATTCCTCTTAAATTATTTTAGAAGTCAATTTCTGTTATTTTTGCAGAAGGGCATAGCCATGTTTCTCCCATTTCTTCTAGGTGTTTTTGTTGCTACTGTCTGTGTTCAAGCTATTGCACATTTCTATAAACTGAGCTTGCATGTGATACTTGAGTCCAATGTTAATTTCATTATCATGTTTTCCTACAGAGGAATAAAAGAGTGGTGCTATGCCAATGACAGTCGGATTCAGATCAAAGTTTACTGGTTAAAGCCAGAAAGATACTCCTATTGTTTCTTGGGATTGTGCAGCATGGAGTTAAAAGTGGGTGAAGATAACATCCTAACAATATTTAGAATTTTTCTTCTCATTACTCTCCATCTGAAAAATAACATTACTCTATGAAAAAAATGAAGTAGAAAAGTCTACGAACAAAAGCTCTGTAATAAAATTCAAGGGACACAGGTTCTATTCAAGCAGGCTATTAGACTTCATTGCAGAGTTAATTCAGGTTATTTATCTCAAGAGAGTTAAGAGTTAAGGAAGAAAGACCCCACCATGAAACAATATTTGAGTAGTTATGTTTTCCCACGTGACATGCTTATTTTTCCATGACATGAAAAAAGCTTCAAAGCATACATTGCCTTGCACGTAGCAATGCAGCAAGTTCAGGCATTTAAGGACACTTTCCTGGTGAATTGTTGGAAAATACAATTCATAACTGAACAGCAACAGCAAAAATTATCAGAGGTGATGGCAAAGGTGCATGGCTTCAATATGGTCAGAATTAACAAAAATCAGGTTTGTATCATAAAGCATGGAACCCACACGATACAGTAATTAGTTTAGCAGCTGATGAATAGTATAAACTTGATTTTTTACCTATTCTCTCAGTTGGAATAAGATAAAATACAAGGACCATGACACTACTTACAAACTTACATGTGTGAGATTTTTTTCAGATCACTTAACCCCAGTGTCTCGGTCCCTCCATTAAGTAGGTCTGGACTAATATCCACTAGGATCTCCTAGGGGCATGGGACTTTTTCCTTTATTTTCCTTATCTTTTACTTAAAAGCAAAAGCTACGTTATTTTACCTCCCTAACATGATTTGTCCCTTAATTCCTATTTACTCCAACTCTAGCACCTTACCAATTTTGTATCCGATATTTCTGTTAAAATTACATTACTCTGAAACATCACACCAACCCCTTACCATGCACTATGTACTTAGATCAGTATCTGTTCTAGGAAGGTCTCCACTTCGATCACTTGAGTGCTTTCTTAGTAGGCAGAGAGTTCTAAGATGCCACTGAACTCCTTCATGGAATAACATCATGTGAAGCAATAGTTACGTCAACTTAGGAGCAAGCACGTATGACAGACAAAGGCACATCAATTATGCGGGTGGAGGGATTTTTTCAGAATAGTGTTTGTGCAATTGAGGCAAAAAGATCAAAGACATGAAGAGAAAGAATCAATAAATCAACAGTATGTCCTCAACAACGCTGGGATTATAGCCCTAAAAAAAGCCCAGCAAGAGTTATGCCAAGTGCTATCTGAAAGGCTTATAATTCCTGTCATTTTGAGCACTCTTTGTAAATAAAAAGGATGATACTGAGACACCTGACTCCCTCAACCACTTCTGCTAAAAGAAATATCTCATTGACCAATTGCTCAAGTCAAAACAGAGATATAGCAGTATTCTTTCCACTATCATTCCTATGTCTTCTTCACCTACCTGCCAAGTAAGCAGTCCAGTCAGAAGGAGATAACTAGGTCTGGCCAGTGCAAAAACAAATGCAGCATCAGGATGGGGAGCAGCAGGAGCAGTGAAGATGTCAGGATCATTACAATTACATAAAGTGGTGAAGAACAAGCAAAAAGTGATCTGGACTGCTCTTAAACCTAGATTTTGGTAAAGATGAAAGCAGAGGGATCCCACAAGGATGTGAAACCTTATGTAGCATGAAGCCAGTACTGTCATTTTCCATTCTTCAGTAAGCATAGGTATATTTAAGGTTGGAAATATGTTTCTTCAGAAGTCAAATCTACAAAGGGACTGAGCTGCTCCAAAAACTGCTAGGAATTTGACAGATACAGAAAGAGCAGAAACAGAAAGATGGTAGTGAGCTTCCCTGTTCCCATTCCAGAACTTCCAAGTCCTGCTCTGTAAAACATGAGAATCAAGTGAACAAGTACTGTTTCAGATCTTCAGTGATATAGAGAGTGGGATCGAGTGCAACCTGAGCAAGTTCGCAGACAACACCAAGCTGAGTGGTGTGACTGGTAAGCAAGGGACAGGACAGAGGGACCGGGACAAGCTCAAAAATTGGGACTATGTTAACCTCCTGAAGTTCAACAAGGCCAAGTGCAAGGTCCTGCACCTGGGTCAGGGCAACCCCATGCACAAATACAGGCTTGGCAGAGAATGGCTTGAGAGCAGCCCTGAGGAGAAGGACTTGGGGATGCTGGTGGATGAAAAGCTGGACGTGATCTGGCAGTGTGCCCTTGATTGAGAGAGTTGGAGTTATTCAGCCTGGAGAAGAGAAGGCTCCATGGAGACCTTATAGCAGCCTTCCAGTACTTAAAGGGGGCTTATAAGAAAGATGATGACAAACTGTTTACCAGAGCCTGTTGTGATAGGACAAGGGGTAATGGCTTTAAACTAAAAGAGGGTAGATTTAGAGTAGATATAAGGAAGAATTTTTTTACAATGAGGGTGATGAAACACTGGAACAGGTTACCCAAATAAGTGGTAGACACCCCTTCCCTGGAAACATTCAAGGTCAGATTGGATGGGGCTCTAAGTAACCTGATCTAGTTGAAGATGTCCCTGTCCATGGCAAGGGGTTGGACTAGATGTCTTTTAAAGGTCCCTTTCATCCTAAACTATTCTATGATTCTATGAACAAACCAAAACGAAGCAGTTGGAGAGCTTGATTGAAGCGGAAGAATCCAAGGCTTAGCTACATAGGATGACTCCCTGGGCAACAATGAGGTCTGGAGGCAGTGAGCTATGGTTAGATGTTTTATATCTGCCCAGAGTGGACTTACTAGGGTGTACTTTTAAAGCCACTTTAGAACTGACTTTCTGTTTCCTACCTTTTGATGCAAAATCCGCAAGCATGTTGGATGGCAAAAGTAGTCACATCAATGATCAGTTATGGCCCGGAATGCTTAACAAACATGCCTTTTCAGTCTTTTCTCAAGTGTAGATATTATGGTAAGAGCAGCAATATTTCTTCAGTCTTCTGAGAGCATGAGTGGGAACAAAGAAAAATGGAAAACACCGCACAATTAAGATCATGACCCTTAAATAAGAACATCTACTCTACAAAGCACTGAAGGAAATCACACTGACTAAGTATCTGTAATATGCACATATATTTGATACTTTACTTGGGAATATTTAAGATTCAGGTTGTTTATCTTTCTGATTTTTAGTAAACAAAATACAGCTGGAATGAACAGCAAGAAACCACTTTGTGCAAAATGGTTTATGGAAGACCAGAATAGCATCTGAAACAGCAAAACACCTGCTGGTGCCATAGAGACAGATGATACCCTAAAAATAACCTAAGAAAATATTAAAACCTGTAGCCTTTCTTATTTTCCTGACCTGGCTTACCAGTGGGAACCCCACTACCAGACCTATTGGCACAGCAGAGTGGGAGGCACATTACAGAGCAAAAGGCTTGAAGTAAGCAGTCCAGTAGGACTGCTACTGGAAGAAATGTGCATTAAATATGGCACAGTAAAATAAAACTCATGTAAGCTTTATGTCTTTTTAGGACTGTACATTCGTGTAACCGCTCAGAAAACAGCAACATTTTTTCCTCATGTTTCATTGAGGAGGATCCATGGGAATCATAGAATCACAGAATGGTTTGGGTTGGAAGGGACCTTGAAGATCATCTAGTTCCAACCCCCCTGCCATGGGCAGGGACACCTTCCACTAGACCAGGTTGCTCAAAGCTACATCCAGCCTGGCCTTGAACACTTCCAGGGAGGGGCATCCACAGCTTCTCTGGGCAACCTGTTCCAGTGCCTCACCACCCTCTCCGTGAAAAATTTCTTCCTTACATCAAATCCACATCTACTTTCAGTTTAAAGCCATTACTCTTTGTCCTATCACTACCAGCCCTTGTAAAAAAAGTCTTTAAGCAAAGGTGTTTAAGTCTGGAAGAATATGAAACCAATATAAGAAGTCCCTTAACGTTCTTAAAGGTTTGGAATAGACACATGTTTGCAGTAATGGCCTTGCTGCCATTTCCTAAGCAGTAGTAAAAGCAAATCAAACTCACTTTCACTTCCATTTCCAGCACGTGTGTTGTCTTCTGATGGAGACTGCTGCCAACTGACAGCTTAACCCAAATCTAAGACATTTCCCACCAGATCTCTGGGTATGCTGACAGAGTAAGTAACCCCATGACAACTTCAATAGTTTTTTCACTTTTCACCTCTTGAGGAAGGGGATACCAAGACCACCATCACTAAGATGACCTTCTGTCTAACAGAGTTATACAGCCAGCATCTGGAAAAGAAATATCCAACCTATGTGTTTCCAAAAGTCTATATTTTGGTAATTCATCTAAAGAATAAAATAAAATCAGTATGAATATATTAAAAATAAATTAGCATTAAATTATCACATTGTTCAAATCCACAAGTTGATTAAATAATACTAAATAAATCAAGAATTCAGGCCTACATAATAATTTCCATCGTGAAATTATTGTGTGTGTGTGTGTTCTTTGTCACAAAGCAATAGGACTTTATCTACCTCAACCAATATAGGATCCAGAAAGAAAAAGTAACATAGTAATGGTCTAAAACTCACAGATAAAACTGACACTTTCAGCTGATTACATCTCTGATGTTATGTGAGGCAGTTTGCTCAAACTATCAGTTGTCAGTCTGCACTGAATCTTTTCTCTCCAAATAAAAGAATGTAATCAAATGAAGTATAATTCAAGATAATGTGTTATATTTCAAATTCATAGTAGTGTCATCTCTCAGGACCAAACACTGAACTTCTGATGATGTAACAACCTATATATCTTTTACGTACCAGAATTGTCTAATCTATTGGCTCCTTCAATATATGGGAAATTAATTGAGACTCGCCAAATACAAGTTTTGATACAGAACAGTCTAAAGAAGACAATTTTCAGGATGCTCACTGATCATGGATTTTCCTGGTGAAGGTAATAGGAGGAAGAAGCGCGTGGCAACTACAGCTCAGCCCTCTCCTCGTTCCAGCCCAGAATATCACTTGATGACATTCACCAGCTCATCCATTCACTGCAGCTTGGCTAAGCTGCCACCACTACCTAGTGTTTCCAGTGATGGTCCTGTTGGGTCATGACCACAAATCACTGTAATGACAGGATCTAGAACTGACTGCAGTGTGATATCTTACTTAAAAATCTTACTCTCCAAATGTTTCTGTCTGATATTCTTTTTTCAAATCAACTCTGGTTTCAAACACAAATAATAACATTTTAAACACATGTTTAAACTATCTGCTGGAATTAAAGATGGAGATTGGTAAACAGAAGTTGATAATTATGCAGCATGAGTTTTGCAACCATTGGGGTTTTCTTCAACTTCAAGAAGTTGGAAAGATTAATCAGTACTCCTATTGATCCTGATACTTACTTTTTTTTCTTTTTTGTTCATCTTAGGATGTGTCCTCTGTTTCTTAACTGCTATCTTTCACGGACTTGGGTGAATGAACTGCATTGAACTGACACGCACCAGGATCCTAATGAAAACTGGAAAGAACAGTCTGTTTGAATGTTTGGATTCCTGTTGTTCCTTCTGGGTAAAATACTGACCCTGCTGGAATTGCCAGGAATATGGTAATGGATTTAGTAAAATTTTCTCCTAATAGGTATGAGTTTTCTTTTACAGGATTAGTTGCAGAAAGGAAAAGATGGTACAGCAATGACACAAACTGAACTCTATTATTGGCTTACATGATATTAAGCATAAAGGGGTTGAATGCATCACACATAAGATCAAGATATTTAACATATAAAAATCAAGGTAGTGCTCTTAAAAATGAAACATCACAGTTGCATAATGTTTCCAAGAAAAAAGCTTTCAATAAAACATATTTACATCTAACTGATCCATACCCAAAAATATTCTCATAAATATTTGGCAGTCATGCAAGCCAAAGCTACCTCAAAAAGGAACTGTCAATACTTTCTAAAATAGAACATAAAAATAACTAAGGTGTCCTTTTGATCCTTGTGAGTATACTTTATTCGTCCTTGAAAAAAATATATCCAATGTACCTTTCAAAATGATTTATTATGTGTTATTGTTACAGTGTTCAATATTGTTCAATACTGAACTACTGTACTGATTACCACTCTCCCAGTCTGCTTTAGTTCTATCATGTGCTTTTATTTACCACCTGAGGCAAAAACATTTTAATTGGCTTAGGGAAGCTTGAACTCTCTTTTATCAATGACACATTTCATCAAAATAGAATGAAGCCAGAAGCTGTACATACTCTCACAGTGTTGAAAAACAATGAGGATTTTTTGAGGGCTTAAGTTTGGAAATGGATCTCTGCAGTGTAAATTACTTAATCACTTTAATATCAATAGCAGACCATCTTGGTTTTCTTCTTCTTCACAGAATCACTAAGGTTAGAAAAGACCTATAAGATCATCTAGTCCAACCATCTTGCTTTTTTTTTTTTAATAGTAAGAAAACTTATAAACAAATTGAATTAACTTCTCTGTAGCTTTATTCTAGAAAAATACATTCTGCAAACTAATACTGAAGTCTGTATTGTATGTCTATCAGTTCTGCACTAGAAACATACATGATACAATTATATACAGAAGCTAGTGCTGGATAGCTTGTTGCCTTCTCTGGCTTGAAACCGGATATTGGCAGTTATCAACCGCTTTAGGGTGATTATGTGTTTTGGGTGACTGATCTCCAAGCTTTTCCTTTTAGGCATACCATAACAGTATGGCTTTGAGAAGCTTTTGAACACTCCTGGGAGAAGCCTATATCAGGTGGGTGACTATGCCAGTAAAGCTACTCAGCTAGCTTTACATGTGAAATAAAGCAGATGTCTCCCATTGTTCAACTGTTGATTCTAAGGAAGCATTTATATCCAAAGCCTCCACAGATGAAGACAGCATTCTATACCAATAATCCATACTGAGATACTGGGAAAGGGATTTGTAGTTCAAAAGACCAAGTAGTTCCTATTGCCTGCAGTGTTCCAGGTGAGCTGCTAGAAGAGCATCTGGCAAATCTCTGCCAGATCCTAAAACTGACACAAGGTTAAAGGTCTGGCACTAGCATTTGTGCCAAGGTTTGTACTCACAGAAATTTGGGCAGGCATGGAAGACAACATTTATGGTGTATTTGGCATCCAACATCAAAACATTCCCACACACTTCTTGTACCATTTGTTCTGAAATAGGAAAGAGCCCTTCTTCTATCAAGAGAAATGCTACTGGTGTTTGGGTGACTGTTACAAAAAGTGAATATATGGGACCCTTGTGCCTAATTTTAAAAAACTTTCCCCTGTGAAAGCTGATTCACTTTGGTTCTTGAAAAACAATCTATAACACAAAGCTTTGTTGACGAGTCATAGGTATGTACAGAAAAATGGCAGCCTTTCAAAACCATTTCTTGAAAATCCATCCAACTTCGGGCCTCTTTGGACTTAAGATTCTGATGACATAAGTGGGCACGATTGTGTTCTTTACCATGCACAGTTAGGTGTAAGTGGATAATATATTTTTCATGCTCATGAAAAACTTACTGGCAAAAAAAGCTAGTAAGCTGTTTATTGAAAGTACTTTTAAAATGTATTTTAAATTACTTGAAAAATACTCCAAAAACATACTACAGGAGATGATGCTTCCAGACCTGACCTAGTTCCAACAAATTTTTGTGCTGAACCCTAATTCTGTTCAGTAACCTAAAATATTAATTTTGACATATCAAAACTTCAGAGTCAAGCAGGGAAATCAAACACTGCAGACCATGCCTATGAAGAAGCTCAAAAAGTGCAAAAGACCCAGATACACAAAGACCTATAGGCAAACAGCGAGGTAGCTATAACGTTTGGTACCATGGGAAACATTCAGCACATTATCACATTACCTTTACCTACACAAACCCAGTTCAAAGGAGTGCATTGTAAAAAAGGCTCTGTGTTTTCCTCTAAGGCCTGGTTGATCCTACATAAAATGACGTGTGTAAACTAAACTAGATCCTATGATTTACAATGTATTTTCCATGTTATTTATTACTGAATGGCATTAGATATATATAGTGTATATATTTAATATTAATCTCTGGATTGCTTTCAGTTAGCACATTATTTCTTCAATTCTGTTCCTTTTCTTTCCTTTTGTTTATTGGGTGCAATAAATTATTATTGTTTCCCTTTCCCTATTTTACAAGGTAAAAACTCTACTTAATGCCTCATCTTATGGGTATAAAATTGGAAGTTGATGGAGTACACTGTCATGATTTACACATCTTCACCCAGAACTGTCTGTGTATTTAATCCCATAGTGAGGCTATAATGTGCCTGTAACTGCCATTTATATCTGAATAAAAGTTATTTGATACAAAAAAATATATAACTTCTAAGGAAAAACATTACAAGAGAGAAAACCAAGAAAGGCTAGAAACATTATCAGTGTGCAACAGTCAACTTATCTGAAATCAGACTTCAGACTTGAGTATACACTGCACATCGGTTTTTGGTTCTTGATGCTTTTCCTTTCTGGAGCATTAGCCTGAGGGATCAAAGATGATCTCATAACTGATTACTATGTACATACAAACCTTTCTTTTTTAAGCTTTTAAATATTGGACTATCAGAGGAGGAAATCTCAAAGCCTGCTAATTTTCTAACTAGTAATGGGGTGGGAAGGCACCAAGAGACTTGACTTTAGTAGCAAACTGCTAAGCTGTTAATCAAAGCACTGGATATACAGCTTATACTATCTTCATACACAGTTGCTGACTCAAGACAATTTAGCTTCAGTAAGATGACTTCATCTCTCCACTAAAGATGAGCCTTCAAAAAATACTAGTGAACTACTCTCAGACGTAGGAATACACAGAGCCATAATAGTAACAACAACTACAATTAGCCTGGGTATCAGAAGTTAAAGAAAAGCCCTCCAGTTAGACAGGAGGAACAAAAAGTCTTTGTTTCAGATGGATCACCACTGGTGTATGCAAACAATTACAGATATCTACAACAAGAAAGTGAATGCAATTACTAGGTAGTTATTATAAGAGAAAATACTATCAACTGAAATATCAAGAAGACAGAGAGGGTGGAATAAATATAATACTGCTCATGAACTTCTCAGACTCAAGTAACACACTATATAAATGAAAATTCATAATGTTTCTTCTTTAATTTTGTTTCATCTTTATACTGTCCTCTGCAAACTCCATTGACCTGTACTGTCTAAAAGTATAAATAGATAGATCTCTCTTACTGGTGTTAGCCCATACACATTCAGTGACTACGATGTAATGAATCTTTTAGAATAAATCATTTAGACTGAAAGGAATCACTGGAGGACATTTACACCAACCCCATACTCACTGTAGGTCCATTTAGATCCAGCTGCTGAAGGCAGTGGCCAGTTGAGTTTTGAGTATCTCCATGGATGGAGATTCCACAACCTATCTAGGCAACCTGTTTCAGCATTTGACCACTCTCAGTGCAAAAGGTTTTCCCTTTGCACTAGGATGGAGTTTCCCATGTTTTAAATTTTGGTCACAACCTCGTTGTCCTTCCACTGTGCTCCTCTGAGAAGAGTCTAGCTCTGTATTCTCAACATCCTCCTGTTAGGTAGTCATAGCCAGCAATAAGATTCCCACCATTGCATTAGCCTTCTCTTCTTCGGACACAACAAACACATTTCTCAGACTGTCCTTATACATCATGTGCTCCAGCCCCCTAACCACCTCAATAGCCCTCTGATGGACCTGCTCCACTAGGTCAATATCTTTCTGTGCTGGAGAACCCAAAACTGGACACAGCACTAGAAACGTGGTCTCACAAGTGCAAGATAGAGGGAAGGAACCACCACTGTCCTCTACTTGCTGGCTACCCTCCTCCTAATGTAGCCCAAGATGTAGCTGGCCTTTGCCAGAAGGGCACACTGATGTCTCACGTACAACTCACTCCCCACAAGGACCTCGGGTCCTCTGCTACAATCTGCTTCCAGGCCAGACAGTGCTGCCCTGTGCCGACGCATGGGCCGATTCCATCCCAGATGCAGGACTTTGCTCAATTTCATGAGGTTCCTGTAGTCCATTTCTGGAGCCTGACAAAATCCCTGCCTGACAAAATCCCCCCCAAAAAAAACATAAACCCTGCCCTTCAGTGTACTGACCACTCTTCCCAATTCATTGCATCTGAAAACTTCAAAGGATGCACTCCACCCAGTCATCCAATTTGTTGCTGAAGGGAAACTTGGTTGGCATCAATCCCTGAGGCATACCACCTGTAACCAGCTGACAGGTTAGCTTTGTACCAGTGATCACCACCCTTAGAGTTCAATGGTTGAGATAATTTTTCACCCACCTTACTGTCTACTTATCCAGTCCATAGGTGACCAGTTTGGCTGCAGGAACACCAGCCAGACTGTTAAAGGCCTTGCTAAATTCAAGGTATACAACACCCACTGCTCTCCCCATATCTGCTCAGCTAGTCATCTCATCATAGAACGGATCGCAGATGTCCCTCCCAGACCACACAGCACAGAGGTTATATAGGTAACCTAACGAAAGCTTACCACAGATGAGCAGTGGCCAGAGTAGATAGGAACCAGTTGGTCAGCAGCTGTTTCCAACTGGTGCAAACTAGAAAAAAAAAAAAAATCCAGGGTTCTGGGAAGCTATAATAGGTTCACTGCTGGCCTTGTATTATCTTCTGGAATTTTGTAAGGAAACTTTTCTATTCCCAAGGGTTCTGCTCATTACAAACACCATGGCCTCTAAAATGAAAAAAAAGCAGTCAGTATTTTAATTTGCTCTGTCAGCATAGCAACTTCTCATGCAAATGCAACAACACTGGAGGCTCAGAGGTGCAAGATTTAGTGGACACATCCCCATCACTAATTGCTGGAAAGAAACTGATTCCTTTGCTGAAATAACGCAAAAGCTCACTGAAATTTTTGCCACACTAAGCCGCGCATCAGTTCCTCTTTTCAATGCCAAGTGAAAAAGGCGCCAAGCCAAAAATGTGCCTCTTGTCATGTGATTCATCGTAGCACAGATTAGAGCACATCTAGCACATCGTAGCTTATTCACAGCTCCCGACAAGCTCTTGAGTTTTGCTTTCAGTTGCACTGAAACACAGAATGAAGCTATCAAAGAAAGAGGAGAGGAAAGCTGGCCCAGGATTTCACATCCGTGATACCGGTGAAAGTATACTAGTGCTCACTGCTTATGATGATTTTTAAAACAAAAAAGTTGAGGTGATAGTAGAGAGGAATGGATTTTGAAACTCGTCCATACGCACTTCACGTCATGCTAAGTTTTGTAGAACACTGTGCAAGGATGTACCATATGTCAAATTGCAGAACAGGCTCTGACACTACTGGGTTCATACAACTTCATAAGCAGCATTTCAGCTTCACTCATTTCTAGTGACTCCACAAGATGCTTGAATATCAGACTGTCTCCTGTGTTTTCCCAGCCAGCCATCTTAAGCTGCGAGCTGCCATGATACTCTAGATCTTTCTGCTGATTATTTTTTCTTAACAGCGGTGTTAGCAGCAATCCTATAGTTGTGCTGAATGTACAGTTTTCTTCTTAGCCTTACTTTTCAGTTCATGTGTTCTTGAAGCATATTGGGCTAAGATTTTCCCTACTTTTGGACAGCTTTGCAGTAATGACATTTTAAATGTCTGACAACATTTTGCTTTGCTGCCAGGCAGAATAAGCAGAAATTCACAGTTTAAGATTAGTTTCATCCTTTCAAATGTTCTGGACCTATAATCATTAACAATCAAATAGCTGAAACCATTTAACTGGATTTTTGCCATGATTAAGCATATGCTTGAATGTGCTTTATTTAATGTTCTTTATTTAAGAATTTTACTACACTTAATAAATGCAATTTAAACTTTAAAAAACATCATTCAAAAGAGGTATATGTGGATATGTATTTCAAATATGTGTATGTATTACAAATGTATCACTTGACACTAACTGAAATATAACTGCCCCTACAAAGTAACAGAAAAGAGTAGCAGTTTGGAGCAGGAGATAAAAGAACATAAAATACATTCAGTTAAATCTATAGTTGAGAAATAGGTTAAGTGGTGTATCATTTAATACTTTTGAATTTTGCTAGAGGACTGTGATCACCTTTAATTGTATGAAAAGGACTAAATGCTTTTAAGCATAAATCTTCAGGAAAAAATTATTTCAATTGTGTGCCTAATTTGCATAGGCCATTACTGTCCTTTCACACAGTCACTGTAATTGTGATTGCTCTGACTGCATGTCCAAATTAGAGAAGGAAATGCAAGCATAGTTGCATAAACTTTCTGCCTGAATGACTCCAAGTCATTAGCTTCTTCTCATTTGAAAGCTGGATTTAGCAATAGAAAACATACTGGATACAGATGAAGAAATGTGGCTTCAGGAATATAAATCTCTTTAGTATTAAAAACAAGGTATGTCATGTATCAGACATTAAAGATGGACAGCTGGTACAAAGCCAGCAAGAGTGGAGGAATACATAATACCCACACTAAGCTGGCATAGCTAACATGATGGGAGGATTAGAGTGGCCACATGGTGCTGGAAATATGATGATGATGGTGGTGAATGATTATTGCCAAGAAGATAGAGTGCTGGATGAAAGCATGAGGTATGCAAAGACTCACACGAGGCTGAGTGTATATGACTAGGGCAACCACACAAAAGGCAGAAAGAATGGCATAGAAGACAAAGAAGGCAGACAGCCTGACAGACGGGCACCCACTGAAATGCAGATAGCTTCCATAGCACATCAAAGGGAAGATATCAGGAAAAACTTTCTAAGAGCAGGTGGTACCTAAAGCTACTTAGTGCATTATTTCCAAGGGGCAGAAGGGAAGTAAGAAGATTAAAAACCCACCTCTTAATAGGCTCAGACCTTTCTGGAATGGATGGTTTCACAAAACCCAACGAAAACTGAGTTTGTACAAAACAGGAAAACTTACTTCCATCTAATGGCAAAATTTCAAAGAAAACCTTCACCAGTACCTGCAGTTATGGTCCATGGTCCATAAGGACCATAAATCATTCCAAGTATTTTATCTCAGGAATAGATTGTTTTAACTAACAGAAATGTAGCATTGAGGAAATGCTTCTGTTCATCTAGAGTTTTTAACTAAGAAAGGAATGTGGTATTGAGGATATGTTCCTAATTCATTTAGACAGTTCCAGATCACAATTTTCTCGAAGCTTTAATGCCTATCAATTGCTACCTACAATGACAGGAGAACGGGTACTTGATTTCATTGGTCTTTATTGTTTTGTTATAAAGAAAGGAAGAAAATGGGAAGAAAACAAAAATGTCAGCATAATTTTTTACCTGGAGAAATTTAAAAGCAAATTAAGAAAAGAAGAAAACGGTTCGTATGTTCAAGAATAAAAGTTGTCAGTAAAAATGCCAACAGTATGTAAAACAGGGACAAGTCGTGGTTGTTGTGGTGAACCATAAATTTGAAATCCTTCACTTGGTGTGTTCCAAAGCAGATGTTCAGCTGCTATAAATCAGCAAAGTTCCCTGACCCTTAATTTCTTAACCACAGGATTGCACTGAGGATTTTTTTTGCACTGAATGTAGTTAAACCAACTAGCATTATTCTAGCTATTCCAAGAACTACAGCACCCTCTAGTGGGCAAAGAATTTTTATTGAAATATGGTAAACCAGTTCATTTCAAGGATCTGAGGCAACCACGGGTTGCATTCTTCAAAACTCTGAGCTTGAGTGCATGACTGACACACGTACGTTCTATACAATAAGCTATACATAAGATATAATGATGCATAAAATCACGTTTTATTTTGGTGTGATGATAACACACCAAAAGAGGAAGTCGGAATTCATCTCAGAACAAATAAGCATCACATCTGATGAAAGAAAAGACCCATCAAATCAATAGCGGAGTTACAGTAACTTACCCATGACCTCCTTTTCCCTAAGTTTTCTCATCTGATGGTGATTTTCTCAGTACTGCCCCACCAACTCCTCCAAGGTCCAGCTGTTCACATATCATTGTTCTCAACATGGTTGCTCCCTGTGAATCTCTTGCCCTTGCATTATTCCATATGTATTCTTAAAATGGTATGAGCATGTGATACTTTTGCAGAATGCATTGCAGAAACAAACGTGTCACAGCCCCTTGCAGAAAGGGTATAAATATGAAAGTACAAGGGATTTTCAGCTACCTCTGTGAAACAAGTTGAAATAATGAATTTTCATAACAGATCTGAAGGACAAAATGTCATATAGGAAGAAAAAGATGGTTCTAACAATAAAAAAAGCAATAACATTTATATTAATACTTAAGGAGACAAACTAATGGTTAAGGATGGAAAATTAAGCAAAAGGCAAGTGTCATTAAATATAATTCTGTAGATGAAAAGGAGATAACAAAGGGAGGAATGCCACTGTGTCAGGCTTTTAGAAAAGAGGAATTTGAAACTGAAAACCTGCCAAAGTAAGAAAAATAACTTGGAGAGCAAAACATTTAAAAGGGCAAATCACAGAATGGTTTGGGTTGGAAGGGACCTTAAAGATCATCTAGTTCCAACCCCCCTGCCATGGGCAGGGACACCTTCCACTAGACCAGGTTGCTCAAAGCCTCATCCAGCCTGGCCTTGAACACTTCCAGGGATGGGGCATCCACAGCGTCTCTGGGCAACCTGTTTCAGTGCTTCATCACCCTCTCCGGGAAGAATTTCTTCCTGATATCTAATCTAAACATCCCCACTTTCAATTTAAACCCGCTACCCCTTGTCCTGTCACTACAGGCCCTTGTAAAAAGTCCCCTCCCAGCTTCCTTGTAGGCCCCCTTCTCTTCCTTGTAGAAGCCTTCTCTTCTCCATGCTGAAAAAGCCCAACTCTCAGCCTGTCCCCATAGGAGAGGGGCTCCAGCCCTCTGTTCATATTTGTAGGCCTCCTCTGGACCTGCTCCAAGCAGTTAATAAATGGGTTTGATTGCCACACCCGGAGAATGAGGCTCCTATCCCTGTAATACAAACCACTTCCTTAGTATCTTTGTTTTGTCCTATCAGCAGTCAGAACAACCTCTTCATTCTCCATTCTTCCAACACATTACCTGCTTCAAAACAAAACTTCCTCAGTAAAACCAGTTTTTTCCCAATCTCTCCCAGATAAAAGTAAAGCTAGTTTAACTACTTTGATGGAATTTTCTGCTGGAAACTGGTCCTTTTGCGAAACTGGAACTTTGCCAACCAATTTTGACTAAACTATGTGTATTTAATTCTTCTAATTCAATACAATTAATACATTTAGATTCAGCTTTACTGAAATCAAACAATTCAGGTTTTGTTTCAAATACCTTTTCAGTTTGACATGCAGTTCACATTACTAAAATTGATCGCTTTATATGTGCTTTAAAAATTCAACTGCACCAGTAGCTCTTTGTATCTTCTGTGCATTGTCACTGCTGTGTAAACTCTGCAATTAACCAGAGAGTAGTGACTGCACAGCAGGTTATTAGTCTATTCATGTTGCACTAAGCTTGTCTGAGACACTTATAACTGAGAATGGCATAGATAAGGTAGTAGCAGCACTGTGTTGGTACTTGACATCGTCAATTTAATTATATACCTAATAGTCTTAATAATTACAGACTTTTTCTTGCCAATTACAATGGCAAATTTTTTCCTTTTCCCCAAAAACACTGCAGTCCATAATCCAAAGGCATTTGCTGTGAGCCATGGACTGACTGACCACATAAGATAATAGATGTTTAAATTTCACCTGTCTCTGTAAGATCATTTTATTTGAAACTAATAGAAAATGTCAGTATGCTTCATCGGGATGGAAAAAAAACCCTCATCTTTAAACAACATGAAAATACCATGGTAACTTGCAAAAAGTGAATAAATTACTGTTTCTAAAATATTCAATTTTCTGTCATACTTCTTTCCACACTTAGGAATCTTAAATAAAATGCAACAGTGAGTAGAATAGTTATGTTCTAATGTAGCTTGTACTATGAATATCAGTGTTTCTGCAAATGATGGAGTCATAGCTCCAGCAGTTTTAAACAACTTACCTAAAATTAATATTGTCTATACTGTCAAGATACTATATATATATGGTGCATATGCAAGAAAAAAATCTTTTTTAACTTGCTATATTGGCTATCACAGAAAGCTGTGATTCTCTAGGAGTTCCTTCCCATTCCACATGTCAACCCCAAACATTAACAGGCTCAGGACAATCAGTAGCTTGTTTTGGCTCATCAACAGATTCTGAGGGCAAATATCTACCAATAAATTGCCCATCTTCTCTTTTCCATAATTTCAGTAGGAGTCAGTCCTCTGAGAACTTTTTCAAATATACCATTAATTCATCATGCCAAAACAGAAAACACGAGACATCAGACCTTTCTGTTTGTTTCTTAGACCTGGAGCCTACCTTCCCACAGAATCTGGTGCTGATGCACAGGTCAAAATATAAGACCCTCTTCTCAAAATAAGGAGGCCTAAGAAGAGAAAAAAATTAACCATTTAAGTCTCAGGGCCACAGAATGTCCCTTGGCAGCTGAAGAATTTCACTTTTGTGCCCAAATTTCCCTCCTTGTCTTTCTGCCTGCAGAAAGCAGCTTTGCCCACTCCCTGGATTGTGGGGCCTTCTCCTTCGCCAAGCAACAAAGCCCGCAGGACTACGCCAACGCAGGCTGACCTAAGCAAAAAGCAGGGGTGTCTCTCTCCTCTGCCACTTTGTCATCACTGTTACTACAATTATCGTTGCCTCTTAACTGAGAACAAGTTGGAAGAATCGATGTCACCCATTCTTGTTGCTGCCCACAGTCCAGAGCTTACCGCTGCTGCCACAGAGGGAGTAACCAGCATTTTACAAACTGGCAACATTAATTATTCCCTATACACAAATGGATTCTTGATACCAAAATTCCTTCTCAGAAATAATCCTGAGATCAGAGAGGTACATAGCATTTCATGTTACACTATAAAAGTCTAGATACAGTCACATCAGTAGGATGCTCGGTATCCAAACAACAGACAACTAAACACTTCTGTGATTTGGCTCAGTGGCTGCTTCTAGCCCACCACAACACAACCTCAAAACATTTTTTTCTATTTAGATGTGATGTGGGATTTTTGTCCTGTTGGGGGTGGAAGGGGGTGTTGACGTAACTGAAAGAAGGGAGTAAACAGAAAAGGAAACTGTAGAAAACTTTTAATTATAATCCTCAATTACAGCTCCTCACTAATGTCAGAACACCTTAGTTATACACCACCACTGTGATTCCCCTCGGAGTTGTATGCACCAAGTAGCTTGACATTTATTAACATACTTGTTTTTCCACCACCCAAGCCAGACAATGCATTTTTAAACACAAATAAGACAACACTATCTCGATGTTGATGAACTTTATTGAGATTTGTCTGGCAAAAATCTACAATGACTGCAACTTGTATTGCAGCCTGTCAACAATTCATAGCAGCAAGCCTGTAAATCCTCAATTTAGCCAAAAACTTTCATGAATAGGTTTAATTCTTAAAATATCTATTAAGTAAACCAAAAGGGCATGCACACATATAGAATATATGTTTATATTCTTTACCTTCTCAGTGTAGTGGAGAACTGTTCTAAAATGTTACATACTGAAATTAACAGAATCAAGCTAAACCAAGTCAGTTTGGATTAGTGATTAGAAGGGAGAGACTGTTAGTTGGCATGTTCTCCTAAAAAAACACCCTGCCAAACCAGCCTGCAGAGGGAATTAACAGCATTCCACAAAGAAAAGAGAAAAAAAAAGGTAAGTGAATAGTGCATATTATTTAAGAGGGAAAAAAAGAAAACTTGCAGGTATTCTTAAAAGTACATGTTAAGTCACCAATCCAACCACATGATGGCAGTCCAACATTAAAAAAAAAGGAAAACCACTTAGTAGAAACTATCTGGAAAAGCAGTTGAAATCTGTGCATACTACTCAGAATATGACCAAGCAATACCGTAGAGCAGTGAGTTTTAATCTTTCTTGATTCGCATACCTCTAACCTTATGCTAAAAAAAAAAAATCAAGAAGTGTCCAATAAGCATTACTTATTAAGCAAATCCAGAACGCATTCTGTTAACACTGAAGGAAATTGATGGTTTGTTAGCAATTATTCAGAAAACACTTAATTGTGCAAGTTTTTGAAAACACTTCACAATCAGAAGCACAACCACACCATCTTCTGATCAATTTGCGGTATGATATGTCAGAAAGCTTAACAAACACTCCAATATTGGCTATTTTCATACTTAATTCAGAATGATTGCACAAGTAACAGTCTCAGTATGTGCTCAATCTCCATAAAAATAAGTGTATGATGAAGACAAAATGGGTGAGCACAACATTACAGCTCAATTCCATCTGTACTCCACATGAAGAATTCCAAGTGGCATATAAAAGACAGTTTCACCCAGAAAACTTAGATTGAAACTTGTAGAGAACATACTTAATCCAGTTTTGGCAATGTTAATGGCTACCACTCTTTTGAAAAATTTTGTTTAATAAAGTCTATCTCAAACATGTGCACAACACTGACCACAAAATCTCCATGAAGAATTCCCATTCAAGTGGCAATTATCTTTCAGGAAAAAATGGCAATTATCTTGTATAAAAATACCAGTCTTCATTTCTAGAGTCTCTACTGGAAAAACGTCATTACTAAATTAGATAAACCAAATTTATTTTCCAAATCTGATTCTTCTCAAGCTAATGGGATGTCCATCTAGCATCACTCCTAAACGGTTCAAGAAAATCATATGGCTACTATTTACTTTTCAACAACTGTAGGAATATAGGTACTGTCAGGTAAGAGAGCGGTTTTTAAAATAGTAAAAACGTTTCATGTATATATGCAAGCACTGCATTTTACCTGTAAGTTAGGTTTGCGCTTGAGGAAGACACCATAAAACAAATACGTAAAGGAAGCTCTCTACTTACACTGGTGCGACTCTGAATTCCTGACATCTCTTGGCATATACAGCCCATATACAAGATCAGGAGTCTTTACACCGACTACGGTCTGCTTCGCGTTAAGTCTCTGAAGGCGCCCTTCCCTAACGCCACTACCTCCTCACCAGTGCTCCCTCACTCCGTCCAACCAAGCGCCTGAGGCAGCCCGCAGTGACCAGAACCCAAAACGACAGTGCAGGCAGCGGCAGGGCCAAGC
>NW_010240766.1:751-8910 GCF_000690775.1 Eurypyga helias | reverse complement strand
AAGTTTCCCAGAGAAGTGGTGGATGTGCTATCCTTGGCTGTCTTCAAGGCCAGGCTGGGTGAGGCTTTGAGCAACTTGGTCTAGTGGAAGGTGTCCCTGCCCATGGCAGCGGCATTTGGAACTGGATGGTCTTTAAGGTCCCTTCAGACCCAAGACATTCTATGATTCTACTATATTTTAAATGGCTTAATCAGTTTTGAATTACTTAGACCTTGCAATAAGTCACTAAGGCCTTTCAGAAACTTTAGAGGCCATCTTCTAGAAAACATTAGCAAATTTTCAGTGAATAGGCCAAATAAAGGAATTTAGGATGCCTCAATGTGTACCTGAAATTGAGATTCTAAATCTATACTATACTGTCCTGTTCTAGGGCAGTTAACAGCTTGATTTTCAGAGTGCTGAAACCTCAGAATTATTTTGGATGTAAATCCAATTATTAGGTTTGATCTTATGTTTTCTTCTGGGCAAAAATAAAGTTCTGCAAATAATTGCATCATCTTTTTGTTCTAAGCAGTACTCTACTGCCTGTTGAGAAGCATATGCTCAAGACAGTGCAGAGTTTTATTAATGCAGCACTAATATCAGAGATTTGGCTGCTTCCCAGAACCAAATGACAGCACTGTCTGGGCTTTGTATATTTAATATAGCCCCTCTACACTCTGAGGAATTTGTGATTTGAAGTCATTTGAGGGAAGGTGATACTACAAATCTCAAGACCAATGCTCCCAACAATAAGGGAAAAACAAGTTATTGTGTGCATCTGGTAAAATAGCATACATTTTTTTTAAATGAACTGCCAAGGAAAGGTATAAATTGTTGAAATTTTAGGTAACATGCAAGTTTAGATCTTTCAGTGTCCACTGTCAGCTGAAATGTTCTTTCCACTGCTGGGTACTGCCTGCAGCTAGGTATATTTTTCCATTTTGCAGGTATCACCTTTTCAGTTTATTTTGTTTAATTGTATCTTGCTGGGCTTGGCATTCACAGTACTTCTTATTGTAAATATTTTTAGAAAAGACAAACAAATGAACAGATAGAAGGCAGATTTTCTTTTTCTTTGTGTGGATGTATTTCATGCATTTTTTTCCTTTATATGCTGCAGTTTCAGCGCCTGAGCTCTTCTTTCACAGACAAGCAGATGATGCTTTTCACAAAGGCAAAGTACATGTCTTCAGCTTCCTAATGAGGGACTTCGGCTCTTCTCACTGTTTAGAGACACTCACTGATAGCAAACTGTAGGCTAAAGGAAAGTATAAACCTTTTTCATTCCCTTGCTGTCAATCACTTGGAACTGATATATTTTAAGACTTTTAATCTTACTGTTTTGTTTACCCTGATGCATTAAAAATCTAGCACTAAGGAGCTCCAGAGGCATTTTTAATGCTAGTTTTTGCATGAGGAAACAAATAACACTATTGCTATCTCTAAAATAATGACCTAATGAAAATCTTGATAAGACAGTTCTTTGCTGCAAAGAAGAGGATATTCTGTCACGACAGTGCTTACATCGTAATTGTTAAAGGAAGCTAGAGATTATTTATTTGCTTAGAAAGAAATGCTTTTGGTTATAAAAATAGTATCTAAAGAATTCTTATGAGAAATTCTGGCTGTCTATTATATCTGATACGATAGGGAGTATTTCTGGGAAAATGGTATCTTTTTTTCAACTGAAGATGTTCTGCTTGGCTTTTTGTTGTGTTGTGAATGGTTGAAATGTGTTATGACCTTTCTCTCACTTGCATTTATTTCAAACATTTTGGCAGATATGAAAATAATAACTAAGCATATCCACTATAGCCAGGACTATCTTTCCAACCAATGTAGCTGCACATCACATGTCATCCTAGGAACCGCCAGGAGATATGGAACAACGATGTGAAAGAATCAGCTCAATGCCTGTGGCTTAAGCAGAATCTTTTCCTCCTGTAATAGTATCTGGATGTCAGCTAATGTTGTTAGTCATGTACCATATATGATAAAAACCTTCACTATAAACCTATGAGCTTGCAGTTTGATCCTTATAGGGCATGATGGAGGGTTTTCTGCCTGTATTTTCTTTTCTTAAAAGTTAGTAAATCAAACGCTATTTATACTAGAGGATAATACTTACAACAGAATTGGCTACCAGCTTCAGGAACAACCAGTTGTTTTGGAAATGACACAACCCCTTTATGTTCCACATTCTATGAGGCAGAAGCAGCAGAGGGCTGCTCTGCATGATTCAGAAGGATTTTGTTAGGGCAGAGATTCCTTTACCATTCCTTCCAGTGTGGTGGAAGCAGTAGTAACCTATGTCCCTGGGGAAGGTTATAAGTGGATGTAGGAGAGGCCATTTGACTCTTTGCACAGTACTTCTTCCTTAACAGATACTTTCCTTCCTGTGGGGAAAAAAATCCTGTGGGTTTAGGTCAGCTCATAATGCACCACTTGGATCGCTTTAATTCAGGCTGCAAGGGAAGCACTCAAAATTCAGAAATACTGGATTTCATATTCTTTGCACACACTGAATACACATCTCTGGGTGCAGGTTCATTATGCATTTTCTATTGACATCATTCCATAGGATATTTTTTTATTGGAACCCTTGAATTACTAAGTACATAAGATGGGATGCAAATATATACTGAATGGAGAAAGGGTACACAAGAAAACATCAAACTGCATTTCCTGACTTTGTGTTTAACTGTAAATCTAAAGTAACATTCTTTCAACCTGCTTTTTGTGAGGTGGTGTTTTTTGATCTAGTGTAGATGCAAGATTCAAGAAAGCAAGCTGTAACACCTAAGAGACAGCAGTGGGATGAAGAATACCTAATTCCATTGTTTCTATCTCACACATTTATTTGAAAGGTTATCAGTGCTGATTGCTGTTTCTGTTCATTCTACTTTTAACGAGAGCTTTGGGGAAAGAATTAAAATATAATGTGAACTCTTAAATAGCAAAGATATATTGAACTATAGGTATACATTAAAGTATCATAAGAAGACCGTAAAGGTATTCCTTGTCAAATTTGGAGTCAGCATACAGGTGGACAACATAAATACATAGACACAAGATACAAACTAAACAGAAAGCATTGAGCAATTAGAAGGAAAATGTCTTTTTTTTTTTTTTTTTTTTTAAGCCCAGAAACTAACCATTGGTTGAATACACAATTTCTGGAAAAATTATTGTAAAAACTTAGGCAAGTCTGAGAAAATTATTAACACAGGAATATTTGACTTTTAGAAGACTCATCACCAGACCTAATATATAAAATCATGTAACAAGTTCATGACCAAAACAGTAAATAGATGCTATCCTCATCTATTATGGACTAAAGGAAAAGCAAAACAAACAGAGGAAAAAAGATGAGATTCTGTTTGTATAATTCCAGTAGTACATGTACCAATCACTGGCAAAGGGCAGCAAGGAAATGATAATGATTTGTTTGTACAAGAAGCTTCTCTGTTTGGATCTGGATGACATCAGAGTAGAATATCTGACAGCTTCCCTTAGCTTGTCAGAGCATAATAGCAGCTTACAGACACAAAGCCTTTCCTGCAAAGAGGCTTGGAATCACAGCAGAGGAAGCTTGTGTGTAAAACTGAGATGAAGAAAACCTAGCAAAGGTGGGAGACTCTCCATAATATTTAAATGTAGTGTTTGAATTTCAAGTTCCATTAGTAGTATCTCTCTGAAGCCAAAATACTTCAGTCTCTGAGGAGATCTGAGTTCTGGCAACTCCTTTTTTTAAAACATTTTCACACAGATACGAAGGAAACTAGTTTTGTATTCTTGGAAAGCCTTTTGACAAACACAAAGGAAAACAAATAGAGAATAAGTACATGTCTGAGCACTGTCAAAGGCCCTAACACTGACTACAGCCAAGAGCCATTGTCCACTTACCACTGTTGTTCAAGTATTATTATTTTACTGAGTCTGACTGCTAGCTGATCAATTATTGGAGATGCACAAACATATTAAAAAAGTTGGTTAATCAAATATTAAGTATCTGGACATTTTTTAGCCCATTGTTACCATCAGAATCTATGCATAAATCTAAATATCACTGAATCTTCTTACTGGCAGGAGTGGCTATTACCAAGTCTGAATCAGGGAATAGTACATGGTACAGTGGTTCCCAGGTTATGAGCACCACAGGATCTGTGAAAACAGACGGTTTAGTTGTGAAAGTTGAGAAAACTTTGTTTGCATGGCCTTATGCCCAAGAAATAAATGCTGGCTTACAAATTCCATCATCCTACTACTCCATGCTTCCAGTTTTGCAGTTAGCATAGAAAGGCTCACAAATCCCCGCTGCCATGGGGTAGACATAGCCTCAAAAACATGACAGAATTAAAAAAGACAAGTCCCAAGTCACATACAACTACAGAGAAAAACAATTTCGTAGATTTACATCCAGAAAAGAATGGGAAGTTAGTAGAGTTACTGAAGAGTGAGAATATAAAGTTCCATTTAATAATTAGGTATACGCAAGGTTAATTTTTTTTTTTTTAATAAAGACAGCAAAACCCTATGAAATGGCATTCCTAAGAGTCAATGTCATATTGAGTTCTATATCTGCAAATAAATGTAGTCTCTGTACTATTAACAAAATGAAAAAAAAATAACTACGCAATCGTATACATTTATCAAGAAAACATCAGTTTTCTTGATCCTACTCACCACCAAGTAGGAGTAGGACCCAAAAACTGTGAGTTATTTCAATAAAAGATTGTGATGATTATAGGAATTTCATTTTTGGAAAAATAGTCATGTTAGCTTTTTACTTAAGAGCTGAAATGGCAAACCAGCAAAATCACTAGGTGTAGGGAGTGGCCTCTCGGACATAAATTTAGCAGACATTGGTAATTTTTAGATTATGTATGCTGCTTTTCCTTCTTTACATTTACACATAACTTTCTGATAGTGGACTTCTTGGCCGCAGCAGGACAGTGGTCTGCAGCTTGATATTCATTCATTCAGTAAAGAAAACTATCACTGATTTTCAAATCGCTGGATGAGTTTGCAGCATAGACAACTGGAAGAAAAAATAATTGGGAGAGAACTCTTGGTGGATTTTTGCTTGTTTGTTTTCACAGGTAATTTAATTTTGTTATTTGGGCTATGAATTTTAGCTTTTCAAATCATTGCTACATATAACAAAAAGTCAAGATGGTTTACTGCAAAAAACGCAAGACTAGATTCTCACTTTTTTCCCCAGTTTTGCTCAGTTAGCAGGAACAACAAAGTTGTTTAAACTCCTGTTTAGGACAATAAAAATGAGTGTAGAAATGTGTCTATGTAATTGCTTTCCTTCAATTTAAATATTGGTTGTCACAAGAAGTAGCAGGGCTTAAGGAGAGAGTGTATATTATGCTTTGGATAAATATTCCAGAACATTTTGTTTGTTGTTACCATTTATTTTTATACAAGTGGCCTGTCAGTAGTGACCTTGACTCAGGAACATTTCTTAGAAATGAATAAATAGATGGAATAAATGACCTATGGAAAAGCCTTGGGCCACCAACTCTCCCAGCCTGTCATTAATCCTGCAAGAGTGATACAGACACTGATCATTAAGGCTTAATTAATGTATTAATACAGTGTTTAAATGCTGAACTGAATTTTCTATTTGCATAATTAACCTTTTGGCAGTATTTTATTAATGGAGAAAGGTAATATACGTTTGCCAGGAAGATGCCACATTATTTCTTTTGTTCACAGTAAACACAAATACATTATGGAAAGCTCATCACGTGTTTGTACAGTTCACACTTCTGAGAGCTGTTGACTATTGGAAATGAAGGGCAAGAACATGATTAGAAAGACTCATTATGTACTAGTTCAAAACTTGGTACTATTCTTCATGAATGTGTTTAGCACCCAGACAGAGCACTCTATGAATTCTCAGCAGGGCAGGCAAAATTGAATTTTGCTGCTTCTGCCACGGGGAAGCTAAAGGGCAGAGGATAAGGGCAGAGCTGAGATGATAGATCTGGGAAAAGATCCCTGGAGACCTAGGCTTACTTTGGCTGTAGCCACTTAAGAATGGATTTCTAGGGATGTTGTCATGGATATTGACAATGATT
Source organism: Eurypyga helias (assembly GCF_000690775.1). Classification (NCBI taxonomy): domain Eukaryota; kingdom Metazoa; phylum Chordata; class Aves; order Eurypygiformes; family Eurypygidae; genus Eurypyga; species Eurypyga helias. The sequence goes on along the minus strand of NW_010240766.1, from coordinate 2,836 downwards.
GTCATATAAGTGGTGACTGCTGCTACTGGTATGGGTGCCTGACTACAGCAGATGTTCCTTACATGTTAGTACACTAGTTTCCTCAGTGGTAACAGCAGCAGGAAGGCTGGCTTTCCAGACCTCTTAAGGAAACTATGATTTACAGTTCACAAAGACTGTCAGAAACAGTAATTTCCTATCACGATGCAGTGCCATTGGTCATAATTTAAACTTCTTTGGAACATAAACCTGGTCTTATGGTTTCTAAAGCTGATTAGGGGTTGTAGATATTTGCTTTTAATTAGGAAGTTCCTAATTACCACCTTAGCTAGATTTTGGAAATTTTATTTTTACAGTTGACTCATAACCAATTCAGTCATATTACTCAATGGATGGCCCAAGACACTTCATTTCCAAATGACTACTAAGAACATATTTATGTTCCTAAAGGTGTAAGGTAAAAGTGTGTTAGTATTTTAAAAGTATTTTTTTCTATTTATCTCTAGATGTTCTCATAGTTTTCAGATGAATAACTAGACTGCATTTTGAGCATCCATCTGCCTCTCAAAGTATAAATATATATTCTTAAATATAAATATGATTCACTAGTTTCATATAGACTATTCCAATTTTAACCACTATTAAATATTAAGTAAAAGTTTCTCCTTTCCTATTTATTTTTAAAATTTATTTATAAATAAATCACAGCCTGAGACATGCATTTTTAGCTATGAATTATTTTCTTCTTATCCAGAAAAAGTCTTCCAATCAGTTTCCAAATTGTTAGAAAAATACTTTTTGCCATAAAAAGCATTGTTTATCAGTTTAAATTATTGTTATTACCTTCTTTTCATTTAGGAGCACAAAGTTAAACAAATATTCTGAAAACATTGCTTTGTCAGATATGTATTTACCTCAGAACATGGCAGAAAATATTCAGCAAGGTTAATGGAAGAGAAGAAAGTTAGCTAATCAAATGTTTTTTGGGTTTTTTTTACCTTCAATTGATTTATCTGGCAATTTTCTGCCTTATTCTGCCTCTTTACTAAATAATGCATTAAATATGTTCCTGTTATTTGCACTCATAGGAGAAAAACTCAGATAGGAACTTGATATTGCAAAACAAGTACACTAGAACATACGTTATTGTCACTAATACCTATACCCTGCATAACAGGCTGAAATAAATTACACTCACTGTTCCATTATATGTTGAAGGTAGAAGGTAATCACCTTAAAATGAACAAAAGTTGATCTATAGCATGTTGGGAACACTTTGGCTTCTGGTTTTTGGCTCTTGAAAGAAAATGAGAATTTTTTGCAATGACTTTCCTGTAAATTTGTATATTCTCTGCAGATGACCGATCAGGTTTTATTGCCTTGCATCCACATTTTAAAAAGCAAATAAAACCAAAAGAAAAATCAAACACGTCTCAGCTTGACCCTAGCAGCTATTGAACTTGGAGGACCCTAAACTAATATGTAATTTAACCTGTGGAAAAAAGTTTAAAGTAATTGATTAAATATCTCCATCCTATGTAATTGTTGTGAGGTTACAGTCTCTATAAAATTCTATCTTCACTTTCCCAGAACTGCTGAACTTAAACTGTACACTAACAGGTGTCTATGTCAGGCGTCGGCATCAGCGTCAGACTGAGTATTTTGGGTGATTTTTAAGCTAAAGTAATAAAGTTGATGCTAAAAAGTCCATTGCAAAACTCTAGCATTTCCTTTCTTTTCAACAAAGAAAAGGAATTCTTTGGGGTTGAGATGGTGCTATCTGTCTACTATCAAGTGGGTCTCATTTCACATGGGAATGATAAGGTTTGACCAAGGCTACAAGGGGCAGGGGAAACACAAGAGCAAATAACCACTGTCAAAAAATGCATTTTTCACATATCGAGTTGAAACTGCACAGCACTTGGCTTCTGCAGGAAGCTTGTTGCAACTTGCTGTTACTGGAGATAGAAGGAAAGGCAAAATTTTGTCTGTAAGATTTTGTCTGTCAAGTAAAAATCAAGTCTATGAACTGGGTGTTTCTGTTTTCTGCTTAATCTGCACTTCCCCCTGCAGATGTCCTGGTGAGGAGGAGGAAGTGGAATGGAA
>NW_010240766.1:0-736 GCF_000690775.1 Eurypyga helias | reverse complement strand
AGAGGGAAAGTGCAAGGTCAAGAAACAAAAAGCAGATGCTATGATGTTGGAAAATAGGACCCTTGAGGAATAGGAGACAAGAAGGTTAGGTAAGAGCTGTGAAATTGGAATAAAAACTGCTTTATCTCCTCGACATCCCAGAGCATTTTTCCTGCTAGTGTCAGGGGGGAAGGAGAGAAGAAAAAAAAAAAAGAGGAAAAAAAGAAAGAACTTGCCCTGCTTGAGGAAACCTTGAAACATGTTCTTTTTAAAATGGAACATGTCAGTTGTCAGCTTCTCACACCATTTTCCTTATGCTTATTAATGACATTGTTTTGGTCTTGTGCTCATATGTGTTTGAAAACAGATCCCACCTGATAGACTGGCAGCTCTGAGGTACCCTCTCTCAGGAGTATAGCTTTATGGAGGGCATTTCAGACCTCTATTACCAAATATAGAATCTGGACTGGGAAATTTCTAAGCGACTTAGAGTAATTGGTCCAACAGAAAAATTGCATGACAGGAAAAAAGTATGAAAAATCTACCTGTGATAGTTTATTTTTTTGGTGAGGTAAGCATTAAAAAAAAAAAGAAAGGGGCCTCTATTCTTTTGTTGACACTGTTTTCTTGGAAGTGATTATTATAGTTTCTTCAGGTTGCTGTATGACCATGCCTTATCTGGGATACTTCAAATGTCAGTTTGGAACACCAGGGCACATTTAGGTCTAAAGGTAAAATGTAGGGTGGCAAAATACAA
>NW_010240765.1:18428-35810 GCF_000690775.1 Eurypyga helias | reverse complement strand
AGAAGGGGAGAAAGACCTTGAATATACGAGTATAAGGGTACATACGAGTGGCCCGCTGTCTTGAAGACCGCATAAGGGGGTCTCTGTTAACGTGCCTCTGTAGGAACGATGCAGTGGACAGACAGTGTATTGTATGTTTATACAGCCTTCATCATCGGAGCAGCCTTAACGCTAACGGGAATAGGAGAGGACGTCAATAGTTTGTTTTGATAATGACCGATGCGAGAAAACGAGTAATTTAGTTTCTATAAGGAATGAGATAAAAGGAATTTTGTTTTGGAGTGTGAGGTGGGGTTTTTTTCCCAATTTAGAAGTAAATCAGTGTTGATATTCCTGTAGAGTGCTGTGGTTTCCTTAATTGGCTGCTTTTGAGGATAGGACAGTGTAGGCTGTCACAATATTGAATGATCTGGCACTAATTCTGTTCCGTACAGATTAGCCTTTCTTTCTAGGCTGTGCCACATTGGAGAGGGTTGCCAGCAACTCCCTTTTGGAAAATGTACTGGACACTCACCATTACATCCTTGTACAAAGATCAGAAAAGGTTTGATAGTGCACAAGTGCTGTACGGAACACAGTATCTTTTTCCTTTTTCCAATGGGCTGCAAATTCCCCTTTACTGGGGAAGAGAAATCTTTCCTAAACAAGTATGGGTTTGGGTTTGGTTTTTTTTTTAAATATCAGTTCAGAATAGCACGCTCAATGAAATATCTGTTCATATTCCACTGCGCCAAGAGAAGAGTTGGTACTGTACCTATTTCCAGCCAGTCACAACATTACTGCTTCAGCACAGTCAGGCAGCTGAGGGAGTGTTAGGTCAGTCTGACAAATCACAGTTTTCTTTCCCTTCTATAAAATCCCCACTTCTTGAGTAGATTGGACAGTTGACAAAGTGCAAAGGAACTTTATGAGTTCATATGTTTGAGCAATTACATCATCAATTAATGATCTGTTAATTGGCAAGCAGTTTCAGACATACAAATAAACTGTGTAGAGAATACCAGCTGATAAGATAAATTTAGTTTTACAAGAAAAAGGAAAATCTACAGTAACTATAAACTGTAACACTAGTAGGTGACTACCAGCGAACTTCTTGAAGTGTGGCAGCACAAAAATGTAAACGAAGTGTTGACCATTCAAGGCATCAAATATTCCTGTTAAGTTTTGTTCGCTGTGTTTTGAGGGGTGGCAGTAATCCTCATCGTGGCAACCGCACATCAGCAGCAAGTTCAGGCTTGTCTCCTGATGTTTCTGCAAGCCCGAAGATCGCTGCGTTCAGTTTCACAAATGCAGAAAGTGCCGATCTTCCTTGTTTGTGCCTTCGGTTACGCTGCAGAGTAGGACAGCGGCGACGTATCTGGCGACACTCCAGTTCTTGCATGCTCTCTGTAAGGATTTATCTTTAAACGCTACCTTGACTTTTTTTTCTTTCTTTACAGTGGAAATGCAAAAATACATCTGCTGCGCTGAGATAACTGGTTTTGGTACTAGGTTGTGAAAGGGAGTGTTTTTTGAAATGGGACTGACAGATCATTTCGATGAACCTACTGGCGCTATAGAATTAGATTTATTTTTGATTCTGCTGCCCGTGACGACTGCCATGTTAGTCTTTATGTGGTTATGAAAGTGAACCTATGTTACGAGAGTTACTTTAAGATTTTTATTAACAATTTGATATTCTATTAAGGACCTTTATTGCTTTGCTGTGACCTTTAACAAGTTGGAAATAACTGATAAGTGTGTACAATTAATACAAATTTCAGTAGGCTTCATTATTTTAAATAGTTCCAACTACCTGCATTGAAGTTATTTTTGTTTTAACAAACAGGGAATCATAAAATTTATATTAAATTTGAACGTTTTGTTACGATACTGGTAGAAAAGTAACAAGCATAGCTTAGAAAAATTCCTTAATCGTGTGTACACTTTGATGTGCTCTGAGTTCACTACTATATGACACACCTCTTCATGGAGTCACACCTCTTCTTCACAGCAAGCTCAGCTAAGTGGTTTGCAGCTTATCTGGGGTGGGGGGAAGAGTAGAAGAGTTATTAGTATTGAAAGAGTGATAGAAAATCATGCTGTGCATGTAAATCCATGGAATTGGGATTTATGGTATTAATAAATGGTATAGATTATTTTACAAGACTGTTTTTAGCCTTGGCCGTTCCCCTAAAGGAATGACATAAACCTAAAAGTTCAGTAGAGAGTAATCAATCTGAATACAACGCTTGTGAAAGGTGACAGAAGAGTGAAGAGGCTACAAAGATTCTTTCCTACAGGAAGATGGTCAATAAAACCACTTTAGAGGTATATAAAATAAAGCTGCATTGTCAACAGATCAAAGATGCACGTTTTAGCTCTTCTGTGAAGTACGAGAGAATTACAGTTGAATTTATTCGTTTGCAATGAGCGTGCCCCCAACAAAACTGTAACAAAGAAAACAGATTGGTAAAGAAAAATAATCTCTGTGTTTACTTCCTGCGTTTCTGTGCAGATATTTAGAGTCACCACAATATGTGTTTCCGAGACCCCATTATTGATTGTAATACAAATCTCAGCAGTTCTTGGTTTTAAGAATTTTAAGTCGATGCTAATTTTAATTAATCTCTTATGTCTTTCTAATATTGAAGGTAATTTTCCTATGATCAGTGATGACTTGGTCAATTCCTACCACCTCTTGTTATGTGCCTTGGATCTAGTGTATGGAAATGCTCTCCAGTGTCCTAACCGTAAAGAACTTCTGAATCCTAATTTCAAAGGTATGTCAAAAACCCCTACCCATCTTTACCCAAAGCCTGCAAGAACTTCTAAGACTACTGAAGTTAGTATGAGTTGGTGTGGCAGAGAATAAACTGAGTAATATTGGTTTGAAATACTTGGGAATTAGTATTTTCTGTTTCTAGCTACACAGAATTCTATTTAACATAGTATGTAACAACAGGCTACCAAATTTTGCCAATAACGTAGCAAGTCAAGAATTCAGTTTACTAAGGAAATACCACTGAAGGAAGTTCCAAAGTAAGACTTTCAGTTAATGACAGTTCAGTGTCAGTGAAAGGCTGTGTAATGACGGAGTCGCCACTGGACACGGACTGGAGAGTTCCCATGAGACAGCAGTTTGGAAAGATCCAGTGCTCGAATATGAGTGGCAACTTGATTGTTTCTTGCTCATTTCTGGGTTGTTGCTGGCTGCTCTCCTTCTGAAAAGAGAACAGACGTGTAGGTTGGCTCGATAACCACAAATGCAAAAGAATGGTGGGGAGTTTCCACTGAATTGCTGATGTAATTCTTTCCAGGCTTATACGTCAGGATCTTTAGTGCTGTACAGTATTTGTGTTTACTTTGTAGCAGTTTGGATGGGAACTGGGACCATTATCTCAAATTTATTTGAATAAATTTTAGAGTTCACAAATGTTTGATTGATTTTCTATTAGGACTGGTATTTTTATTGCTCAATATCTAATTTTTTTAAAATTTCTGACTCAAAATTTCAAAATTGACATTATTGAGTGAGCTTTGTATAGTTGTTAATTCTTGCAAGAGAACTAATTAGTTTATCATTTTAATTTCACGCTGCCTAGACTACACAGCACACAAGTTTAATAAGAAGACAGGATATGGATTTGCAAAGCTAAATAATACACTATTATTTGTAGGTCTACCTGAAGACTTTCATAGTAAGGATTATAAAATATCATCTGATCCTCCTTGCATCATTGAAAAACTGTGTTCGCTACATTATGGATTAGTTTTAGAAGCAAAAGGCATAAAGGAACATTTTTGGAAGCCGTACATTCGGAAACTTTTCGACAAAAAGGTTGGGCGATGAATTTACAGTGTAGAAAAATGTCTCCTTACTCATTACCTTCAAAACCTTTTTTAAGAATTGAAATGTCCATCCTTTGTTCTTACAGCTTTTAAAAGGAAAAGATGAAAATCTGACTGGATTCCTAGATCCTGGGAACTTTGGAGATAGCGTGTGAGTCCCTGTGTTGGTGGTTCGTTGGCACTAGCATCCTCTGCAATGCACTCGCACTTCCGTTGTCGTCTGTGCCTTACCAGTAGTAGCAGCTACTGGGCTGCCCTGTCTGTTCATGTCTGTGCGCTCCGCTGCGTTTCAGTTCCTTTCCTTGAGGTGGGACAGCCTGAGGCACGTTGGAAAGCGGAGCAATTCCTCAGGAGGGTAGTACTTTGGTGTCTGCTCATGTTCTTATGTTCCTATGTGTCCTCAGCTGGGTTTTTGTGTATGAAGTGTTAGTATGGAAAGGATGTGAGAACACACGGAAGGACTGGGGCAGCGGGAGGGGAAAAACTGGATTTGGTGGCATTTTTTTCATTATAAACCTAGAGGTGCTTACGAGTAGGAATTATTTTCTTTTGAATGGTACGATGGTAAGTGTAGTTCATGATAATGTGATGCTGCATAAGTGCTGAGGAGTTTCCAGCCAAATACGAGTTCTCAGTGTTGTGTTATGTTCCTCCTGCAGCTATACTAAACGGCAAGCCATCAGATTTAGTAGAAAAATAATGTCCTTGCCACTGTCGTGTTTAAGACGTAGATTTGAAAGGAGCTCCAGTGCTTAAGTCAGGATTGAGAGAAGTTCTGAGGCAGACCTCCGACAGGCCAGGCTGTTCATTCCGTAAGCAGGTGAACAAAGCACTGTCTAAAGGGGGTTTGTATCTGCCTTTCCCCTTCTGCTGTAGCAAAGCCATCAACAAGGCCTATGAGGAGTATGTTTTGTCAGTGGGAAATCTCGATGAGCGGATATTTCTTGGGGAGGATGCAGATGAAGAGATTGGAACTCTCACAAGGTGCTTAAATACAACGTCAGGAATGGAAACAGCTGAAAGAGTACAAGTGAAGCATAATCTGCAGCAGCATTTTGACAGGGTGAGTAGGACATGTCTGTGGTGCTGTTGTTACATGGAGAATGAGTTAAGTCCGTGTTGATGAAGAGAAGCAGCTACTGCAAACTACCGTCTTCATCGTTTAAGGCAGTCTCGGAGCGTACGCAGCTGAGCCAGAGTCTGTAACTGAGGTGATCTGTTGTTTACCTTTGGGGCTTTTGGATGGAATTTCTCCATGCATTTGGGTTTTCTCTGGTTAAGTACAGAGAATATTTAGGTAATCACCTAAAGGGGTATCTTTAGGTCAATCTGTAGGTGAAGATTTTCCTGGACAAGAGAAGAGGCAGTTCTGTTGGTGGTTAGACAGGTGCTGAACTGTCCTGCAACTGTTGGGGCCCTCTGGACCTGTCTGTCCACCTTCGCCTTTTGTCACATCTCTGTCCCATCTGCAGTTTGTTGAACATATGCAAAGCTGCTCAGCACTTTGCTCTGTGGTTTTTTTTTTTGTCGTTTCTTTTTAACAGACACACTTGGGGTGTTTATTTTACATCTGTTTACCGTTTTAGTTAAACCATTAGGCAGCCATTTTCACCTTGCTTGCCAAAAAGCATGATACATCAATATGTCTGTACATATGACTGATGAAATAGCATGGAATATGGTCTTTGAGAGGATAAAGGATGCTGCATGTTTCAGAACAATCAAGTGCAGACCTATAAAATCTTCAGGGCCATCATGTGACTGCAGTAGCTTTTAAAAAGCAGGCACTGCCTTTGGGTGCAGACATACGTACCTGTGATTACAGAATATCCACATGGTCCTGAAGATGGAAAAGTTATCTTAAAGGAGGAAGGATACAAGACAGGCCAATAAAGAAGGATATAAGATGTATAAGCACAGTTAGATTACGGAGCGCAAAAGGGTAAAACAGTCAAGATCACCAAAATCATTACGTGATCTTCTTCCAGGGTGAGAGCTGGTTAATGGCTTCCAACATTCTTGAGAGAAAAGATCAAACCAACCTTATCTGCAAAATCTGTGCAAGTAGTTAATTCTTTGCTTCTGATCGAAGAAATGCTCACCCCCTAAGCTGTGCCAACCTAGGCCTCGGTGTGCAGCCCTGTTGGTCTCCGTGGTGATGAGGCTGTGGCCCGTAAGGCAGCTGCTTGCAGCTGCAGTGCCTGTGCTCTTCCTGCTCCAGGGAGTGCCCAGCAGGGCTGGGGAAGCCAGCTTCCCGGCGGGGTATGGAGCAAATAAAACACACTTAGGAGTGTGTGGGGAAAGGGGGAGGAGTGCTGGGAGCTAGGCTTAAAGGTGGAAAGGCTGCAAAATGCAACGTATTCATAAAGATAAGGAAAATGTTTTTCAGCTAAGTAATTGTGTTGTTAAGTAATTAGAAGATACGTTGTGTTTGCTGTACACTGATTGTAGGAACATCCTTGATGTTAAATTATTTTGATGTGATGACTTGGTCTGATACAAATGAATTAAAATGCTAATTGTTACATCCAGGTGGACTTCACATGTAAGAGTTAAACTGGCTGCAAGGAAAGGCTGTCTCAGGATGCTTTTCCTGCGACCTACAGCTACCTTTGGCACTCAGGGGATCGGAGGGGACTGCTGGGATGTTTGGGGGTTTTGCAGATGGGCTTACTCGTCTCACACTTCACTCCCAGCGTCTGCGTTTCAGCGCCAGGTCACGTCCACTCTGCTTAGTGCTATACAGTGCTGTTTGGTCCAAGCACCTGAGTGCCACGGTCAGATCTTTCGCTGCTGTCTGAGACACGGGCTCTTTGACTCCTAGCCTTTGTTTCCAGGCGTGTAACACAGGGCAAGAATGCTGCAGGCTGACAATTCAGGTTATAACCTCTATCTATGTTTTATAATAATGTACAGTTCTATGCTTATTTTTTGTCTCTGTAGTCGAAATCACTTAGGATTATAACCCCACTTACTGGCCGCAAGTATATTAAAGAGAGCAACCCCTATGTGACACCTGTTTCCATAGCAACGTACAGTTTGAGCCGCCTCCATACCATGCTGGCAGGACTGAAAAATGCCCCCAGTGAAAATCTGGAGCAGATACTCAGGTAAGTGTGTTGTTAGCTAACCAAAGAATTCTATAAAAAATAGTCTAAATAACAAACATTAATGCTGAACAGTGTGATTTATGATGCAAGTCAGTTTTGAAAGGTTCTGGAGTAAAATCGGACACAGAGAGACATTTAAATGTCAAAAGACTTTGTTCTCATAGCATAGACACACTTGTCCTTAAGAGACTGATGGCTGTAAGGGCATACAACACTGGGAACCCCACAGTTCTGAGCTCCTCCGACAGCAAACTGCTCATACACAGTTGTCAGGGCCTCTCTTCTCCCCACCTAGGACGTCACTCCTTGCTGTGGGAGATTCGAGATGCAATTTTTTCTGCATGTGGATAAAGTGTTGCCTCAGGGACAGTGGATTTTCAAAACAATTTTTCTATCGGGTGTGAAACGCCATGTATCCCTGATGAGGAGAAGTTGTATGTATTTACTACAGCGTGGACAGCGTGCACAGCGTGCTGTGGACATTTTGCAGTACTTGGACAGTCAGGCACATGTGGGTGCAAGGTGTTTATAGGTTCATGCTTTTTGTCTCAGTAGGCACGGTATGTCAAAAACGTTTTGTTTGTGTCTGCAGGTCGTGTTCCAGAGATCCTTCTCAGTCTATTGCCAACAGAGTGAAGGAAATGTATGAAGTGTACTGCCAGAGCATGCAGGCGGAAGGAGAATTCAGTAATTTTTCCAAAGGTGGGAAACATTTTACTTGTACAGATAAGAATTAAAATGCCTGTAAGCACGTCTATCTCTTGTGAGTAATTCAGTTTTACTTACAGGTTATTCTTTAGTATTTTCCATTACTTGTCATGGCAAATTTCAACCCTGCATACAGTTTCATCATCGTCCCTAGCGTAAAAATCACCAGAATCGGGTGATAGTTGTGGTGGTACAGGAGTGAAAGGAAAAGCACTCCTAGGGGTACCACTGTCTCTCAATTACAAGAATAGCCATGGTGTGGATTTCTGCGACAGTACTGAAAAACCTGCCCAACTCTGTCACCTTTAAAGGCCCTGCAGCAATTTCAGCCCACGTGCAAGGATGGGTTAGTGCAGATATTGTTAGAATCCTGCCAGTATAAACACAAAGTGTCATTTGCAAAGTTGTCAAGATTTGTGAAGCACGTGAAGACGGATTCTTGACCGTATCGTTTCTTCATCAGGTCTGCCCTACCTCTGGTTTGCTCTTGTCAGCATAGCTGCTCCAGTGTGTGCTGTGGCACAGTGCAGGCTGGATCCATACTTTTCAAACAATGTATTTTCTGAATCTGAAATACGTGTATTACAGCAATTCAACGACTGTCCTTACACAGGGCATTTCCATCCAAACCTGGGCTTGGTAATAATTTACAAGCCCAGTGCGGCACCGGAGAGGGATTCCTAATCTAGCTTTAACTTCACTCGTTTCGTCCTGAAGGGGCTGTAGCAGCAGCAGCACAGAAATCCACAGAAATTACTAAACTGTTGTTTCTCTACAGCTTAAGAATATAATTGTTTGAATGCATTTCATAATATTGTTTATATTTAAAATTCTTGCAGATGCTGCTAGTAAGCAGTTCCGTCGGGCTGAGGTGCTGTACTACAAGGTCTTGGAGTCAGTCATTGAGCAAGAGAGGAGGAGACTGGGGGACACCGACTTATCTGTAAGGGAAACTAATTGTACCTCATTTTTCAGGTTGGATCTACAAAAAAGGAGAAGGGTTGTAGAGCAGATAGACAGCTAATTACAGTGAGGGTAGATGTGAAGAGTAGCCTGTAAGTGCACCTGAACGGAGGAGAACATTATACAAGAAGTCATTTGTGTTTGCAAACAAACACACAGCTGTTTTAATGAGTAAAAATGTCTCCTGTCTCTTACAAAATAAGATCTCTAAGTTTGATCATCTTGCTGTTGAGGCAGAACAGAAAGTGCTTTACTGTTGCATAGTCGCACTGTAAATGAAGAGTTCAAATTTCCACCTCTCATGCAGGCAATACTGGAGCAAGATGTGTTTCATCGGTCTCTGCTGGCGTGTTGCCTTGAGATCATCACCTTTACGTACAAGCCCCCCGGAAACTTCCCATGCATCACTGAAATATTTGACATTCCAGTTTATCATTTTTACAAGGTAAGGTGTTTGAGAGCTCGAAACGCTTCTCAGGTCGTGAGTGCTGCACTGACCTACGTCAAGGAATTTCCTTTCCTAGAGGTGACCTTACAGATTAACCCCTTATTCTCAGCTTTACCCTCTTTTTTATATTGAAAAACTATGACCCAGGTGCCTGTCACTCTGGCATGTGCCGCAGGCATTTACAAACCAAACTACAGCTGGCAGCTGAACACAGGCGCGGTGTCCAGGTACCTACAGCGTAACCAGCGGTTCTCATTTTATCCTGAGCTGCTGTGGCTGCTGTTCTGCAACTACGTTTGACATCGTTGTTTGGAAAGACACAAGTGTCCGTCTGCAGCTAACACTGCAAGACAACATGTGCTTGGGTCACGGCGATGCAGCCGCAGTGTTTCTATGGAGTCTCTTCCTTCAAAATCAGGAATTAGATCCTGCTGGAAGAAGCAGTACATGAAACAAGTACATGATGTTGTTTGTCATTATCCACCTTACAGGTAATTGAGGTTTTCATTCGAGCGGAGGATGGCCTTTGTCGGGAAGTAGTAAAACACCTCAATCACATAGAAGAACAGATCTTGGAAAGTATGGCATGGAAACAGGAATCCATCCTGTGGGACAGAATCAGAGAGAATGAGAACAAAGTGCCCAGCTGTGAAGAGGTGAGCACTTCTTTATAGGACGTAACACCTTTTGTAGTTTTCCTACTCAAAAATGGATGAGGATGGTGGAGAGTGGATGTTACACGCTCAAGAAAAGGCTGTGCCTGCCCGAAGTTCAGTCTCAGACTAAACGCTAATTCGTAAAGGGTAAAGGTAGCGTGCTCTGCTCTGGTCATGGCCTATTTGCTATAGAGCCCTCCACCACAGAGACATGCAGCTGAGAGGATTCCCACCGCGCAGTATCTGCAGACTGTAGCAGAACACTGCCCACGGTGGACAAGCAGGGAAGGTCTGGATGCGCCCCTTACATCGGAAAAGACTACTGGGCAAGAAGAAATATGGTAAAAAGGACAGACTTTTAATTATGGTCACAGAAAGATTATTACAGGACTGTACCTTCTGAAGCAGTATTATCAGTACAAAGCTTTAGTTGGGCTTATGGTAAGTTTTGCAGCGAATTTTTTTTCTGTACAGTTTTGCTGCTCAAAAGCTGTAGTGCACAGCTTTCAACAGATCTGTTACGCAGTGAGGCTGCAATACAGACCCTCTAATGAAAGTGTAAATATTTTAGGTCATGCCACCTCAGTATTTTGAGAGATCTGCTGGGAACAGCGTTGTAGGTTCACCCTTGACACCAAGGCGAATAAATGAGGTTCGCGCTGAATCTGGAGGACTAGGAAAAGGTAAGACTTTAAGGATAACATACTAATACTTCTTAAATTTAAAAAGTAAAGCCATGGCTAAGTGCCACTGCCGCCGCTTCCTTGCTGTGCACCCATGTACAGGTAATTGGAAAGACACTTGGAAGTGGCATTGGGTTGGATGTCTGAGACTGCTCTGATGGGGTGTTTGCGGGAGGTTGCGGGTACAAAGCGTGTACACGTATGTACACATACGTACACGTATGCAGATGCTAGAGCATTTATACACGCACTCTACCTGTGTTCTGGACAGTAGCACTTGAGCAGTTTGTTTGTTGTTACATCAGAGGAGAAGATCCACTACAGATGCAGTTATGTGAGGTTTCAAAGTTTCCTCTGGAAAAATGAAATGCAATATGTTACCTTAGAAAAAGCTGAAGCTCAGGCATATCTGAGATTGAGTAGGCTCTACAACCAGTCTCTGTGCCACAAGTGTAGGCATAAGGAATTCTTTACGTGCTTCCTGCAGCGCCTTGTGTGACAGGTTTTGATTCTCATTGGATTTCTGTCAGCTCTCTGTCTGTGAACTCTTGTTGTGTAATCCTTCTTGTACAGAGAGGTGTGTGTGGTTTTTTTATTCCACAGGCCTTGCATCCTCTCCAACTACCCTGTACGACAGATACAGCTCTCCTACAGCCAACCCTACGAGGCGCAGACTGTTCGTGGATAACGATACCACCTCCGATGGTGGAACTCCAGTGAGAGTTTCCCAACAGCCCGTGGTAAACACAGTGCCTGTGCAGAACATGAATCCCGAAGCCATGTCAGTAACTCCAGTGCCTGGCCAGACGCTGGTGACAGTGGCAACTGCCACTGTAACGGCCAATAATGGACAAACTGTTACAATACCAGTACAAGGTAAGAGCAAATCTACTGCAGAATGTTTCAGGCTTGTTCCCATCAGAGCATCAGTACAGTATAGGGAGAGGGGGGAAGAGTACACCGGTGGAGAAAAGAGGAGTATGTTTAAGGGTTCATAGTTGTGAGGAACTGTATGACTAGATGAGCAGAATTTAGAGAACGTGTACAGCACAAGGATGTTCTGACTAACAACACCTACTTCAGAGCACCTAGTTGTTTCAGTAAGCCTTTCTTTCTGAACTAGCATGGGATGGAAGCTGCATTAGTATTAAAAACTTAGATCAAGGTTGTTATCTTCTTGTCTCCTTGTGATGAAAAGTACAAAATATTTTGATGAAACTATTTCATATATAATATACTAACTACATTGTTATAAGCAACAAATGAGAGAATTACTGAATTCTCAAAAAAACCCAACACACAACACAAACACAGCCAACCACACTCTGACACCCACAGCCTGCTCTTATTTCAGACTCTGCCTTAAATGACAGGTATTGCCAACGAAAACGGAGGAATAACGTTCTTCCCAGTCCAAGTCAACGTCGGTACCCAGCCGCAGGCTGTCCCTGCTCCCATTCAGCCTCTCAGTGCCCAGGCCCTGGCTGGCACCCTGAACACGCAGATGTCTGGGGCAGCGCTGCAGTTACCCGGCCAGTTAACTGTTCCGCAGATCCCGCCTGGAGAGCAAAGACAACCCCAGCAACTTACCACCGCCCCGTCCGTCAGGCCGCGGAAGATGGGCTCACTTTCCCTCTTCTTCAGAAAGGTACTTTTCAGTCTTATTTGGGCTTTGCTGACTTTGTTAGCCTTCAGTGATTTTTAAACCAGCAGGTACTTAGTGGTAGTGATAAGATTCATAATAAGTAACGTAGCAAATAAATTATTATTGGGAAAACATGCAGTCCATCGCTGCCCTCAGTCTGTTCAAGGACACACCTGCAGAGCAGGTTTCTTATGCAGGCAACTCCTCCCTGGCGAAGCAGGAGGCAGCCACCACAGTCAGCATGAGCTGAGAAGCAGGCTGTGTGCCTGGCCAGCAGGTACCTACAGCTGTCCATTTCCATTAACGCTCTTAGAGAGACACACATTCACCTCTCAGACATTCTGGTTCATTCGATAAGGCGGCTTCTGTGGGCTGGGCAGCGCCCTTCCTGTGCTCAGGATAATTCACGTTTTCTCAGCATCAACACTGGGAACGTCTGTGTCCTGTAAGCCAGCAAAGTAGTTTAATTAATCGAGTTATTCTTCCGTTGGCTTAACATTTGCATGGCTCCTAGGGGGTGTGCAAGGCTGCGCTAGCCTTCAGCTGGCTCAGAAAAGCAGCAGCGCAGCAGGCCTGAGCTGTGTCTCCGTTCCAACAGGTCTATCACCTGGCTAGTGTCCGCCTGAGGGATCTCTGTGTCAAACTCGACATCTCTGATGAGCTGCGGAAGAAGATCTGGACCTGTTTTGAGTATTCCTTGGTGCACTGCCCCGAGATCATGATGGACAGACATCTGGATCAGCTGCTGATGTGCGCCATCTATGTCATGGCCAAGGTAAGGTATGAGTAAAGAAAAAACAATTCCTCAAAAACCCCCCAAACAAAGAAAAACCCTCACAGAAACACCCTTAACCCTTTCTGTCCCCCTGCTCTCAGGTTACTAAGGAAGATCGGTCATTTCAGAACATCATGCGCTGCTACCGGACACAGCCGCAAGCCAAGAGTCACGTAAGTGCAGTCAGCATTACACCGCGCTTCAGGAACGGGCCGCTCTTTACAGCGACAGGTACTATCAAATGGATGCAACCTGTGAGGCGTTCTCCTCCAAAGACAGCAGTCAGGTCCTAACTCCTGCACTACTGAGAGCGTTTTACGCTAAACAGTACCTGAAATAGAAAACATCTTTGCTGAAAGGCAAAGGAGGTAGTGCCCATTGGATACTGCTCCACTTAGGGAAGAGGCTGGATTTCCCCTGTAAGAAGCACTTGGATGACACACTGAAGTTTGTAAAAAGCAGAGATATCACAGACTCCTGCTTCCCGACTGTAACTGCACGTCTTGTCCTCTGCAGGTGTATCGGAGCGTCCTGATAAAAGGCAGGAGACGCCGGCGACACTCTGGCAGCAGTGACAGCAGCAGCCAGCAGAACTCGCCTACAGAGAGGAGCAGAGAGAGAAACAAAGAAAGAAGTGAGTGACTCCAAACTCCTGCTGTTGGGTTTTAATTCCCTTTCCAAACCAGCATGCGTGAGAAGGGTTGGATTTTGTGTCACCCCGCCCCAAACAGCTCCTGCTGTGGCAAACCTGGATGCGGTTCAGAACAGATGGGTGACACTGAAGTGCTGCTGTAGCTCTAGTTTAGTGTCCCACCCCCTCTGACCGCCTTGAGCCTGTCACCACAGGCGACAGCGGAAGCTGACCCTGACGCACCCCGAGTTCAGTCCGTGCACTGAAGAACGCGCCCGCTGAGTGACGGGAAAGGGGCACTAGCCCCTCCTCACGGTTACGCTTACCTTGAACGGTCACGGAGCTGCAGCAGCCTCCTGCGCGGTGGCTGGCTGCCTTCAGGGGCAGCAACACCCCCCCCCAGCATCTGCTGCGGCACTCCTGACCCCCGCAGCGTCTGTCCCTGCCAGCGGACAAACACGCTTTCCTTGCGTTAACTCTGCTAAAGGCGAGCGAAGAGGTGCTGCCCTACCACCAGCCTTCCCCGATGAGGCATGCGCGGCGAGGTCTTCTGTCAGAGAGGGGAGGAAAGAACTGTGTGTCTTACTTGGCAACTCCTCACGTGAAGCCAGCAGGAAGCACTGCCCTAGCCGTAAAAGCCTGCCGGTCCGTGTTTGGAACGGTGCCAGCTGGCAAGAGGAGAGTGCTGCTGTTAAGTACAGCACAGATGCCTAAAACCAGAGTGAGGTGGAGCTCTGCCTCTGTTGTGGGGAAACTCAGCTTACACAGAAGCGTGCAGTTTATCTGGCAGAAATCAAAAGTGTTTGTGTTCGTACGCAGCTGTTCCTTGGTCTCTAACAACATCCTGCTCGTTGTAAGCTGCTGAGGGCACAGCTGAGCGGGGCTGACGTGGACACCTTCCTGCTCACTCAGCTGCAGCTTAAGCATCCGGGACGCGGTTTTGGGACGCAGCTGGGGGTCTGGGAGTGAAATGGCTGAATGCAGGCGCTTGCTCTCACCTTTCAGGCAGCAGAGACTCCAGCCCGGTGATGAGATCCAGCAGCACCCTGCCCGTACCGCACCCCAACAGCGCTCCCCCCACCCCCACCCGGCTGACAGGCGCCAACAGCGACACGGAGGAGGAGGAGCGAGGGGACCTCATACAGTTCTACAACAACATCTACATCGAGCAGATTAAAGAGTTTGCCCTCAAGTACACTTCAAATGCAGTAAGTTAAATTCCGCGGTTTTCACTAGTATCCTGGCTTGGCTGTGGGTGCAGTAACGGCCTCCTGGCCAGCACCCTGAGCTGTTGCGGGGGACTGCAGGCTTTAAGCACGCTAACTTCACATCAAGGCCACACCCTGCTGCTGCAGCGCTGCCTGCTTTCTCTGCCTCTTTGCTGTTTGCCCCTGCATGAATGGCACAGCGCTGAGCCGTGTCATCCACCGGCCTCAGACAGGGATAGAAACGGAATTAGACAAACCGCTAATCCGGGCTGGCAACGTGACAGAGCTCACACCTG
Source organism: Eurypyga helias (assembly GCF_000690775.1). Lineage (NCBI taxonomy): Eukaryota > Metazoa > Chordata > Aves > Eurypygiformes > Eurypygidae > Eurypyga > Eurypyga helias. The sequence continues at coordinate 20,856 of NW_010240765.1, read as the reverse complement.
TTCCTGGGAGGGGGGTTTGAGCCTAGTGCGAAAAAGTGACACCCGAGATCAGACCCCACCCGCTGAGTGACATTCGCTTTCCCTTGAGCAGACGGATTCTCCTCCGCTCTCGCCCTACCCCTTCGTAAGGATTGGCTCCCCCCGCCGAATCCAGCTCTCCCAGAATCACCCCGTGTACATCTCGCCACACAAAAACGAGTCTGCAGTCTCCCCGCGAGAGAAGATATTCTATTATTTCAGCAGCAGCCCATCCAAGGTGAGACAAAAGGGTCCACAGAGTTGGCTGTTCCAGCTCCTGCATTCCGCCTTCTCTTGTGGCAGCGCGATGAGCTTGTGCAGCACCCCCTCCCCTGTGCGTGCACGGTGACCCTCTGCCCTTCTCACTACGGTCGGGTATGCGGGGCGCTCGGAGGTGACTGGGCGCCCACGCTCCCTGTGTGCCCCGAGCCGTCTCTGTGCGGGTGGGTTACGTGGTAAGGAGGGTGTTCAGAGAGCAGGACACTGCATACAGGCACCTCTCTGACCCAGCGGTGGGGAAAAGCCCAACAACTGCCTCGTACCCCGACAAGACTCACCAGCCGATGCCTGGTGATCTCTCCTCACCCCGAGCAAAGCAGCAATGGTCCTGGGCAGTACTACAGGTGCAGGTAAGAGCCGCTGCATCCATGGGGTAAGGTAACAGTCGCAGCTGCGCTGGAAGGCCTGGCAGCTCCACAGGTGTCCAGCCGGCTTCCTGGGCTCAGAGTAGGACTCTAGGGCACAGTAAAGGAAAGGTCAGTCCAGAGATGGAAGGTTAGAGGGTCACAGGAAGCACTTTGTACAGTACAGATCTCCAGAAATAAAGCATGCTTAATTGCCCTGTAATGCAAAAATACTCTCTATTTTGGTAGTCATAATAATGAGAGAATTTTACTTCCCCTCCCTGTCTCCAGAGGCTAAAGGAAATTAACAGCATGGTCAGAACTGGAGAGACGCCCACGAAGAAGAGAGGAATTCTCTTAGAAGACGGTACTGAGGCACCAGCGAAGCGCATCTGCCAGGAGAACCACACGGCTCTGCTGAGACGACTGCAAGATGTAGCCAACGACAGGGGCTCTCACTGAGTCCAGCCTCCAGTAGGGATTTCCCGGCCGGCTGCTCTGCCCAGCCCAGCTCCTCTTCCCACCCTGGCCCTGCCAGGCTGTGCTGCGCCTCGGCACTGGGCGGGGGACAGGGGGAGGTCCCCGCAGCGCCCAGACAGCGAGAGACGCTCCAGCTCTGCCGCACCCCATGGTTAAGCTCAGCGTAAGGCAAGTGCTCCCACCCGAGCTTTGGCTTGGGAAAGCAGCTTGAAGAGCTTTTGTTGCTTGCAGCAGGCATCTCCAGAACCGCCTTCCACGCTTCCCACCCTGCAGCAGGCATTCCCATCCCCTCCCAGTGTTTTACCTGGGCTTCGCCTTGTTCATCCTTGGAAGGGGAAGGTCTCTGTGTCAGAGGGCAGCACGGCACCGAGACAACCGGACACACCGGGCTCTTGGCTTCTAGCCACCAGCTCCGCAGGAATCAAGACCTACAAGTAATATCCTAACAGTCCCGTTGCACTCAGAAAGGGAAGATGGGAATCGGCTCTTTAAGCCCCGAAAGAAGCTGAATGGATTCTTCCCGTATCCAGGCTCTTTGGTGCACCCCTGGAAACCATCACGTCGTTTTGCGTTCGTGTTCGGGCTCCCTGCCGTACAGAGTCCGTTCTGCAGTGCTGCCGTGAACTCGCGCTGGGAGGTGGCACTTTGGCAGGGCCGTGCAGGGCGTTCCTAGTGCGGACTCCTCGCGCTGTATATTCGCAAGGGCACTTTCTGACCGTGAGCAGCTGCTGGAGGCGGCCGAGGCCGGCGGCTGTCGCTGCACCACAGCAGTTTGACTTGTGTATTTATTTGCAGACTGGCATCCCCTGGCTCCCCTCCCCAGCAAAGGCACGAAGGCAGCAGTGGAACTCCATGTATGTGCAGCGAGGAGCGCAGGGAGCCAGGGGTGTTCGCTTTTTCCCAGGAATTTTATATGCTTCTAACTTCTCCAATCGCTTGAGAGTCAGGACCAGCCCCCTCGCTCGCTCCGGACGACGTGCTGTCCCTCTCTCAAGACTCAGCTTTCTGTTTGCTTTTTAAGGGGAGAGGGAGGGGTGCCATGTGTTTGGGGTTTTTTTAGCAGACTGAAATCCAGCTGTCCGGGAGAACTCCCTGCCCTGCTGCCAGCGTGAGAGCCTGGTGCAGATAAGGCTGACGCCGCTCGCCTACAGCGGCTCCAGGGCGGCAGGAACGTGTCACCCACCCCAGCTGCCGGTGCACTATGCCCCTTCACTCCCTTCCTGTGACGGAGCTGGGGACTGCCCTGTCTTAATGGAAAATGTGGGACTCTCAGAGTCTGCAAGTTTTTATAAGGAAGCAAAAGCTAA